>NC_067235.1:25732500-25915000 GCF_019924925.1 Ctenopharyngodon idella | reverse complement strand
TTGTATTACTGATAGATACCTTTTAATTCTACACAATTTATTTTTTTATGTTGGGTTTTAAAATATTTTTATGAGAAAATCTTGGAATAACATGTTGAAAGATAACGACCAAAGGATTAATCGACTAAATTGAAAATCTACAGATGAATCGATAATAATCATTAGTTTCAGCCTTAGTCATTTTCCATAACAATCAACAGTCGCTTTTATACTCAGCAAAGTACAGTACACTTATGAAAGGAACAATACCCCTGGAGCAACCAAGGGTTAAATGCCTCACTCAAGACCATAATAATAATCAATGATGATCATCAATGAGCCAGACTTTGGCATTAAGTTGTCTGATCAAAATGGACTGTGGCTAGATTTCCCCGCAGGGTTTTAAAGCCATAATCCTGTGCCTACAAGCCCAAAAATTTACAGAGATAAACTTCTGCCAGATTGGGAGGAGCTTGTTCATCCAATCATCTAGCCAGCTCAACCCAACCTTTATTTCCAAACTAATAAGCTTCATGGATTGAACAGTTACAGGGTAGCTATCAGTATGTTTACGTGTGAATGCCTGAGAAAAAGTATAAATATGTTTAAATGTGAGGTTGAGTTTATTTCATTTCTGCTTCATTGGTCTCTCACTCATCCCTCCCTGCTGTGCCAATCACAGCGCTCAGAGAGAACAGAAGCTCCTACAGAGCAGAGTACTCTTGATTCACTACTGAAATAAGACAACAAACACTCCTGTCTTTCTCTCTCTTTCCATCAAACACACAAAAACACAGTGTAAGAAAACAGGTTTCTTCAACTAAAAACATGTTGTGCGACTGGGTTGCATGAAAAGTTTCTAGTAGTTGTAAAAGTTTTGTAGTAAGAATTAAGTTGTAGTGACAATCATCAAGTAGAAAAGCATTTGTATTTCTGCAGATGAGAATCAAACCCATGACCTTGATGTTGAGAGCAGCATGCTCTACGGTTTGAGCTGCAGGAACAGTGTCAGTAAGTGCATTTACATGTACTTTAAAAGTTTGATTCCAGTCTCTAAAGATAAGCTTTAGTTTGACTGAAATCTAAACAGATTTTTGTTTTTCAGAAATGGACAGTTCTAGAAAAATTACTATACAGCATGGCTTCATCCAGCTTGTATACAAATTAATCGGACTATAATTTGCATTGGCATTGTGCGCTTGCTCCGATAGACAGAAGGTGATGTGCGACATATTAACCTTGCAAATATTCAAAATCATGACAGATGAAGCTCAATAGCGCAAAAACCTGCAGTAGCTTGATTATAACTGTGCCTTTAAAGATAGCTTTGCTGGTAAGTCTTTTGAAATGTTCCTTTCCTATTGCAAATGGTCATTAGATGTCCACTGTTGCTCAAGAAATATATATTTTTCTGAATTTAAGAGGTTGACTCAGCACAGAAACGATAATGGAATGAGTATAACCTTATTAGTTAAGTGGCAAAAATTGCACAATGATTGATAAAGCCAATTTCCCTATTTAGGAAACAATTTTCATGCATTATAGTGCCGATATTTCTTTCTCATTTTTCTGAACATTAATTTTGCAGTGCTGTGGCAATTTTGATAACAGAAAAGGCAATGGTACGGCATACATAAACAGGAACTTAAAAAAAAATTTTAAAAAACGGTTTGGTTGTTCTCTGCGTGAGCGGACCACCCTGACTTTATCCCCTCACCACACAGACAAAGCAGAAGAGTGAAAGACCGGCTCAAGATCTCAACTCTTCCCAGTGGAGATCCGGCTCAGAGCACCAATTAACGGGCCAATCCGCCTGAACTATCAGCCCCAGTGATCTGCACTGCTGGCCATCAGGATTTATCTCCCTACAACCACACAGCAGCAATACACTTTAGAGCTCCATCCAGAGAAAGAGTGTGTGACGGATGAACAACCAGAGTGAAAAATGGAATCAGAGAAAGTGAGAAGGCAATGGAGGACAGTGAAAGAAAAGAAAGGAAAACATGTGTCATCTTAAGAGAGGCGGTAGTCGAGTGTGAAAAAGAAGTTGTGAGATGTAGCTAGTAGATTGATCTCCTCATTAACTCAGTCAGAGACAGTAGAACAGGAAAGAGATGGACCACTTGCAAAAAGATGAAAAGGAGAAAACGCAACATGGTGGCTTTGAGAATGAAAGTTTTGACATTCAGTTAAGGGCCAAAGCTGATATTTTAGAGAGCAGGGTGGCTGATGGTTGATATAAAGCCAAGAAATACACTACCGTTGAAACATTTTGGGTCAGAAAGACTTTTTTATGTTTTCGAAAGGTCTCTTATGCTCACCAAGACTGCATTTACTTGACCAAAAACAGTAATGCAAAATAATTAGTCTTCAGTGTCACATGATCCTTCAGAAATCAGAATAATATATACAGTATATTTATATACAGTATAAGACTTGTACTATATTGTGTTGTAGTACTTGAGACCGGTTTTGGTCTCGAGACCGGTCTTAAGACCATTTTTTGAAGGTCTTGGTCTTGTCTCGGTCTCAGACTAAGAGGACTCTGGATTTTGTTTCAAGACTGGTCAAGACCACAGCTGCGGTGACGTCAGTAAATTGTCTGTGCATTGTCTGGTTTATTTATTAACATCATTAATGTGATTGGATGTAAAACTTCCTGCTTCAAATGCAATCAATAACTTGTTTCTAATTTGATTTATTTGTTGTGCTGGGTCAGAAATTAATGAAATTAATGTCACCAAAATTAATACAAATGCCCTCAAAATTCAAGATATTGTTGCAAAAAAGTACTGGACTTTTATATTATAACATGTAATATAATTAAACAATATCACAAGAGCAAGAAAATTTGAGCATGTTTGCAAACATGACATTGCTTTTATACAAACATTCAATAAAAATAAATTTGCATTTGTAATTTTACCAATTCAGATGCAGCTTCTGTGCCACCTCTGCTGTGAAAAGATGAATTTAATGTTTAAAAATAAGACATTTCTCAGGCAGTAAATGCCAATCTTTCAGATGAATTTGATGAGTGCTAGTCTGGTCTTGGCTCGGTGTCGCCCTGCCTTGGTCTCACTCTCAACACACATTGGTCTTGACTTGGTCTCGGATTAGGTGGTATATACTAGCAGTAATAGATATATATATATATATATATATATATATATATGTATATATAGGTGCGTCATTGACGAATAAGGTTTTTAAAAGTGCAAAAAAACATAATGGAGATATAATTAATTTTGAAGTTTTATTAAGTGTTAATGAGATTATATGATTTTTATAATCAATTAACACTGCTTTTGTTATTTTTTACAAGATGGACAAAATGTGTCACCAAAAACAGTCATTCGGTTTAACCAAAATTTCGGTTTTAACGAAAAAATGCTAATAGACTGATATCTAGCTAGCTAGCTAGCTAGCTAGTTAGCTAGCTAACAAAAGAACAATCAAACATTTTATATTTAGTACAAGTTTTTAAAATATTACAACGTTTTCCATGTTTTATAACGGTTGTACCGAATGACCTGATGTTTCGGGACATGCGTATGAGCAAGTGAAAACATGAATTCTTCAAATAGTTAAGAGAGAGTTAGTTACTTTGCTTCACAACCATGTGGTCCTTTGCAGGTATCTGAATGACGTCACATCCTGTCACATGATATTGACCACATAACTTGATCCAAAATGGTCCCTTTATATTGGTTACTCCGAATGACATCAATGAAAATCATTTTTCTGGACACTCTTTCTCATAACAAAGCAATGACTGCTACACATAATTTTAATACCATCTTGCACTATGTTGCTAACCTTTTGGATTCAATAAAAGAGATATAGTTGTACTACCTTACATACTTTGGATGTCATATCTTTGTTTTTTATTATTATTAAGGCCTTTGGACAAAAAAAATACCCGTCACGTCATTGACCCAGGTGTGTATGTACATTTATTTGTTTGTTTGTTTGTTTTATTCTTCCCGACTTGCCTTCAAGTGTCACAGTGTTGCTGACTATTAATGAACTGATGTGTTCATGTGAATGTGAGTTTGAGTTCATTGTTTTCCAATCATATTCCGCCCTCTTTGCCTCATCGTTTCCTGTCCTTTCTCTACTTTCCAATCAACGAAAGCAGCAAAAGCCCAAAAGTAACAACAAGGAAGTGGCAGAAGCAGCAAAGAGAGAAAACAGAGCACTCACATGTGATGGGAACAGAAAGGTTGGATGATTGTAGTTTGATTGCAAATTGCTAATTCCACAGTGCTATGAAGCAAAACAATCTTATACTCGCCGTGTTACCCCGCAGTGGTTCTTGACATGCAGTTTAATTGTGGAACATGACAGTTGGTTCTCTGTTTAAGTGAGAAGCTGTGTTACAGTAGCCATGGTTTCTTCTGCCAGAGGGTATCTGAACACACTTCGCTATCAGCGCCTCGGAGGGAAAAGAAATGCAATTTCACCTAGCCTTGATCCACTACTACTCATGTGTGTGTTCCGTGATGTTGTTAAGCGATTAGCTGAGGAAACGGGGAGGCCGAGTGAAAAGCACTTTCTGTTATCAATGTGGGAGTCTGTGGTTAGCCTCAGAGTCATTTGAGATCATTAAGGTGCAGACACCTTATTTAAATGCAAAACTGCCCAAGTTAAAGTCTTCTCTCTCTCTCCCATGCCTGAAGATTCATCTGCTGGGAAATGGAAGTAAGAGCAAATCCTGCCCAGACTAATTCCTCACTATTTTAGATACTGATATTGTCAAGTGTAAAGTATGCCTTGAAGGTCAGATTAATTTGGACATTTTTCTGAATAACAAATTGACATACAATAAATCAAAAATCTGAAAAATGTTTTGTTTGTTTTTTTGTTATAAATTATATCATCAGCATAGCAATTTGACCAAAATTTAAAATGTTAAAGTAACATGCTACAAAAGTTTGGGATCAGTATTTTTTGGAAAGAAATTAATACTTTTATTCAGCAAGAATGTATTAAATTGATCAAAAGTGACAGTAAAGACACTTATTATATCACAAAAGCTTTCCATTTCAAATTAATGCTGTTCTTTTGAACTTTTTATTTATCACAAAGTTCTGAAAAAGTGAATCACGATTTAAATAAAAATATGACTTAATAAATGTTTCTTGAGCACCAAATCAGCATTAGAATGATTTCTGAAGGATCAAGTGACACTGAACTCTGAAGTAATGACTGCTAAAAAATTCAGCTGTCATCACAAAATTGCCTTTTAAAATATATTACAATATAAAACTTTATTATTGTAATACTATTTCACAATATCACTGTTTTTACTGGATTTTTGATCAAATAAATGTAGCGTTGTAAGCATAAAAAAATATATTTTTAGTGTATTTTATCCTAATATTATTTAAATACACTACCATACAAATACTAAATATTTAATATTTAGTACTCATGTCACAAGTTTGCTTATTTGATTGGCGGCCTAGAAATATCTTCAATTGTATTTTAAAAAAAAATACACAGTGTCATTTCTTAAAACATCTTTTATGTTGCACAGAAGAAAGGTTTGGAATGACATGAATGAAAGAATTTTCATTTTTGGGTGAACTATCACGTCACAAAAAATCTAACACAAAGAAAAGTTATTTAAAAGATAAAATTAAAAAGATCCAAAGTGGCCTCAGATTTTCAGCCCCAACAGCACAACATATTTTCTGTAATATTTTTATTTCAAAGCCTTAAAGTTCAAACTTGGTCAATGACACATTGTTATACTAAAATATAAAAGTTTCCAATGCACTTTAGAACATCTTAGATAACGAAGCTTGCAAAACAGTATATTCAAAAGATGGGCTCATTTAATTAATGGTTTTCAAGGTTCACTATGCTGAACTGTGAGGATTTGAGACAGGTAAAATTAGCACACAGAGCAGACAAGATAACTCCAAAAAGCACCGACAGGGGGTCGGTTTCATAACGCAGCCTTAACTAATTATTTTAAGATAAGTATTCGCACAGCACAAAAACCATCATGGAAGTGGAATGACTTTGGTTAATTAGACCCCATCAATTCTGAGAGAGAAATCGGAAGACTAACAGCATTCGGATCTTCAGTCAGTCGCCTACCAGGCCTGAGGTGCTTTTTAAAGACCTCCGGCTGAAAAAAAAAAAAAAAAAAAAGTAAATGTTCTTCTCTCCCTCTATCAGGCCTCAGGCTGTGCATGTTGTGTGGTTGCACCAGCTGCCATATCATACACATCTGAACACGCGAGGCAGCCGTCCCAACTGTACCAGCCTCTGATAAAACACACAATCCTGCCAAACATTTCACGCACTTGCGTCATGAAAGAGCCCTTGACAACAGAAGGAGGGATGAAAAAAGATGAGAAACTAATGTCACTATTACTTCACCATGCACTAACTCTCTCATTCTTATCTTCAGTCAATGGGGGAGGCGGTAACACGGGGACTTTCTGTGTCATAGTAAAAGTAAAAGTAGTCTCAAAATAAGCCAATCACTGTGCCAAATGTGTCCGACTTTCATTTTTCCTCAATTTCACAGGACTTTCCGTAGCCTCCTACGCAGGAAACACTTGTACTGCTATGAGATGTCACACTCTTTCATAACCACATCTCTCAGGTCATGGCTATTTCTCCAGCCAAGACTTTAAAGAGATGAAGAGAATGAAAATGAATCTGAAGGAGAAAGGAGACTGGAATGATGCCATTAAGGCTAAAGAGAGATAGAGAGAGAGAACGCATGAATAGAATCAAAAGAGGGGGCAGAAAAGTCTTTCAAAGAGAAAGTGGAAGTGAAAGCCTGCATCAGAGTGATTGATGTGACACGCTGTTTTACCTTTCACATTTAGATTGCAGGCTGTCTTAAAATATGTTTATATTGTTAATCAAATGTGCATTAGTACAGTACAAAGTACGAATTTTAATTAGTTTAGTATGAATTAGTACGAATTTTAATTAGTTGGTTTGACATTAAATCATATGGTGAGACAGTATTTTTTTGTCAGACTGTCTAATGAATCAGTCACGGCGTAGACTATAAATCGTAATTGCAATTAAATGAAAGTTTAATTAAACGGAGCCTCTGTTTTTCGCACATTTTCTCTTAGAAATTTCCCCTGACAATGTTCTGCGCTTGAATACAATCACTCAGCAGTTCTATAGTGATTCAAGAGCTTTTACTCCGCATGAGACTACTATACTATAGCCTACTAGATTGCCTACTATAAAGTTGTCAATTACAGAGAGAACATGTATAACAGAAAAATTGCTGTCTTCAGGAAAGAGAGGAGAAAGTAAATAAATCAGAATTATTAAGAGGCCCAAAAATATAATATACTATTAAAGGGTGTAGGTGTGTAAGAGAGTTTGTCCAAAGACATAAGCCCCTTTCACACAGCAGTTCAGGTAAATTACCGTAAAATTACCAGAACGACTTTTCCAGCAAATAGCCTACACAAACGTGCTGTTCACACAAGCAACAGTGTTCGGTCTTTTTACCGGTAAGACATCATTGACACATCAGTACCAAAATG
This sequence comes from Ctenopharyngodon idella, assembly GCF_019924925.1. Lineage (NCBI taxonomy): Eukaryota > Metazoa > Chordata > Actinopteri > Cypriniformes > Xenocyprididae > Ctenopharyngodon > Ctenopharyngodon idella. Next base: position 25,907,483 of record NC_067235.1, on the reverse strand, counting down.
TCAATCATCAGAAATGACCTTTAAACAGCGAGTCGTTTTCTTCATCCACTTGGATGAGGAGAAGTGTTTAGTTTCATTTATCACACAGAACGCGGTTTTGCTCTTAAAAACACAAGATGCATAATATTTAGTATTGCAGTATAGTTATATAATATTGCAGAGCTGTAGCGCTGATGAATGGAAAAGAAGGCAGGGTCTCGAGCGCGAGACACGGCGCAACGGTCAGATGTCCGTTTAGCGCATGTTTACATAGAAAAAAAATTAAAAGCAGCGGAATTTACCAATAAAAACTCTATGTGTGAAAGGGGCTATAATCAGGCTTTACTGAAAACACAACAGGTCTCAAAGTTATCCCAGATGTCAACCTAGCAGTCGTCCTATGAGACTAGACTTTATAGGGGCATAATGGAGTACGGACTCTAGTCCACAGCAGATTCTGCATCAGTGAAGGGTGCATCAAAGGCTCCTTAAATGACAAATAGTGCACTACCCTATGGCAGTGATTCCTAACCTTTTTTTGTCAGCCAAACCACTGTGACATAAAATATTTACGTGAAGTACTGAGATATTAAGTTAATATTTCAATAATTTAACAACACATTCGCATGTTCAACGTTCTCAGATGTTGATTTATGGTCACATTTATTCATTTTAAATGTTTATGATTTAATTATTAGCACACACAATAACCGCACAAGACCCAGTTTTGGAAACCTATATGTTAAGGGAGCCAAAAAAGTTTTTTTTTGGGGGTATGTATTTTTAGTGTTTATTTCCTACTTTCTTTTTCTGCATTTTCTGCATTTTTCTCCCACTTACTCTCAGTGAAGTATGCAAACACACTGAAAAAAATAGCATGCAATGTAACTTCAGTTATATTTATATCAGGTCAAATCAATTATTTTTCTGCTGTGTGTAATGACAAAAAATGGGGAGGAAATTTAGCAGAAAATGTGAGAAATCATTTCATCATGTTTTTTTTTTTTTTCAAGGTTTTTTCCCAGATTTTGTTACACACAACAGAAAGAAAATGTGGGAAATATAGTTGGACAGGCATTTCAAAAAAAAAAAAAAAAATCATCTTGCCCTCCTTTTCTGCACTAAGGTCTTGTGGACTTTGCAGACATTCAAGACCACAAATATATTCAGGACCGCAAACAAGTGTGCCAAAAATAAAATTACTATCATCATCCTCGCTATATCAATAGCTACAACACACACACTTTGCAAAAGGATCAATAACTAATAAGGATCAATTACCAATTCACACGCTGTTCACGTCACCAACTTGAATGTCAGTGCACGTTTCTTCCATAAATAGTTATCAAATTAATTTCAAATTCAAAATTTTTAAATTCAAATTCTAAACTGCGACAGTGTATTATTTACTGCATCTCAGCATCACCTCATCAGACTAGGAAACAAACTCTGAATGTGAATCAGAATCAAATGACAAACAAGCTACACTCACACACGCTATTTCTGTTTTATAATGACATATATCTCTAGAGCATCACAATATTATTATGCATGAGCATTCAGATGCTGAATAAACATATCCCCGCATAGTGAGCAAGGAAGTGTTCCCATCAGCATTCATAGAGTGTTTCCTGTGCTGACATGTATGCATTTCACACTCTGAGACACAACAACGAAAGGTCACAGAATGTCTTGCATTTGACGTTCGGCACACAGGTTCAGATTTAGTAAACACCTGTGTGTGTGTGTGTGTGTGTGTGTGTGTGTGTGTGTGTGTGTGTGTGAGTATGAGAGAGAGAGAGAGAGAGAGAGAGAGAGAGAGAGAGAGCCAGGAAAGGTCGGCATAGCTTCATTCCCGTGAGGAAAAGAAGTGGCCATCAAGTTGCCTTTCAAATTCTAATCAGTCTTTTCTCTCTCTCTTCCTGTCTGCTTCTTCTCGCTCATCAGCGGCATCATCAACATGATCATAATAATCAGATCTCCCATCTGAGAGCTCCGTAACACCTGCTGTTCCCTTCTCTAACCATTCACCTCCCACCTCCTCTCACAGAATCTCTTACTCCTCACTATAAAATCATTAAACCCAATGAAGAATCATTAAAAGAGCAGGACATACTGTTCTACACACTTCACGCTGATTTTTGAAGTGGAAATGTGCAATGATTTAAATACATACATACAGTGCAATGAAATGCAATTCAATACAATAAAATAATAAAATGCTTACCTTGATTATTGCTAATAAATCTAATCTACATTAAAGTGATAGTTCACACAAAAATGAAAATTCTGTCACCCTCATGTCATTCCAAATGAAAATAAAAGCCTAAATTCAATTAGCTCATCATATAAAGCAATCATGTATCTTCAGAAAATTTGGACTAAACCGCTCTATTCATATGGATTAGTTTTATGATTTCTTTATGAACTTTTTGAAGCATCAAAGTGTCAGTTGCATAGCTGTCTATGTAGGGACAGAAAGCTCTCAGATTCATTTGTGTTCCGAAGATGAACGAAAGTCTTACAGGTTTGGAATGACATGAGGGTGAGTAATTAATGACAGAATTTCCATTTTTGCGTGAACTATCCCTTTAACAACAATGCTGGAAAGATGAATATGGATTCATAAATAGAACCACAAACAGAAGTGAACATAAAGCTACAACAAATAATTAAATTCTAGTGACATCTGGGAGCAGTAGCCTATTTGATGTGATGGAATCAGATAGGGGCGGACTTAACCAATAAACGAGGTACGCAGCCGCATAAGGCCTCAGGGGGTCCCATCTGATTTGGCGAAACATATTTGGCAAACACACAAGTGCGTATTTGTGTTTGGGTTTTTATTACCAATGTATTTTAACAGTGTTGAGAAACGTAGCCAATCACAGACATATCTGTTGATTTCTTGAATGCAATTGCCAGTCAGAGATGTCTGAGTTTATTGAGTTTAAGTTGATAAATTGATTGTTAGGTATAGCCTATGTATCGTTCACATGACAATCTGACCGTCTCACAATAGAGATACTCACCTCAGAACCAAGAAAGTATACACATGCTTTTTTTTTTTTTTAGGTTAATAGGCCTTGTTATGTGTCATTATTGTACACAGGAGTGCAAGGACCGAAGATTTGATTAATAATAGATTTACGGTTTGTTTCTCACCAAATCCTACCGTATGCTTTAACATAATATATAAGGATACATACACACACATGGAATAAGAAGCGAGTTGCATGGGATTATTGTTGAATCCGTTTTTTTTTTTTTTTCTTCTTTGTTAAAGACTGAGAAGGCCACATTCACTGCCATTAAATGGACACATGCCGGCATGTTTTTTTAATATCTAGGCTACTTTTATAGTCCAAAAAAATATTGTAATACAGCTTTAGAACAACATCAGTTTGACTAATTTCTGAATTTGCACAATCCCATAGACAAGTCGTGAAGCGGTAAATAAACTCTAAACTATGAAACAGCAAATAAGGGTTACAAAAGACCAGACATTTGCTTAGGGCCCTAGGCCCACCCCTGAATAAACTAAAAAAAAAATGAACCTGTCAAAATTGTAATGGCATACTTGTAATATTTGTGTTTTTACACTCTTGTAGTTCATTTACCTGCATAGTCATCGACAAGCCGCACGTGCAGATGTTGTAGAAACTCAACAAAGACTTCTTCATCGCTAAGAATCGATAGGAAGCTTTTGCAGGTTTTATTTAGTCGATTAGTAAATATCCATTTATCCTGCGCTCTTTTAAAATATGTGTTTTGCTGTTAAGGTTTTACTGAGTGAGAAACGGCTCCAAACGAGTCAGCACGCGAGAGAGCAGTATGAATCACTCAGAATGAACCACGAACCGATACAGACCGTTTGTCTAAAGGCTTGTTCGAGATGCATCGGCGCTGCGCAGACATCAAAGTACCGCGAGAGCGACTGAAGAGCAGACGACGCTTTATGCTTTTGAATCGCTCTCGCGGTACTTTGATGTCATACGCTGATCGGTTTGCGCAGTGCAGATGCATCTCGAACAAGCCTTAACTCGCTACTATGGAATCCCAAGTCTGCCAAAATTAAAAAATACATAAACAAATATACAAAGAAATGTAAAAAAGCAAAAATAAATTATATATATATATGATTAAATGTATAAATAATTAAAAGAAACATTAAATAAATGTGGAAAAAATAAATATATACATAAATAAAGATATAAATGTATAAATAATTATTTATTTTTGTTTTTTTTTGCTTTTCTATGTATATTTTTATTTATATATTTATTTTTGCTTTTTTTATATTTCTTTGTATATTTATTTATGTATGTATTTATTTATTTTTAATTTTGGCAGACTTGGGATTCCATAGCTACAGCTAATCGCTGAAAAGAACCGACTCAAACTAGAGATTCGTTTGTGAATCTGGTTCAGATTCTAAAGAGCTGGCAGAAAATACAGCACAATTAGATTGCTGAAATATTGGCAAGAATGCTTTTCAGCCAAGTTTTTATCAGTTAACCTTTAGTGGAGCTTGTGACGGGATGTTTGTTTAACACATACTGAAACTGACTTCGTAAGCGGCCCAAAAAGACGGCGCTATGGCTGCCCTGAAGATGCAGCTTTTATAATAAAGAATCATCATTCGTTTGATAATCTCTCTTACCTCCAGAATTACCTGTAATGCTGATATTACCACATGGATTACATCTCATTAATCTACTCCTCTCTCTTCCCACTTTCTTTTCTATATATAGCTATCCTGCCTGCTGTTTCCCCTCTTAACTTTTCATTTTCTCACAAACCCCTGGCTTTATATCTAAATGATCTTTTTTTATTTCCACTGCCACCCCATTTTTTAGAAAAATACTCACATGTCCTCCGACACTCATTCCCTCTGGGTGTCTCCTTCATTTGCTCTTTCCCTCTTTCTATTTCTCTCTATCTGTAATTACTACACAGTCAGGAGACATTTTAATATGTGGCAAAGAACCTATCCTCTGCTCACAGCTAGTCATTTTTAACTTTTCCTCTCTTTTCTCAGTTTACTTCATCCTAAATCTCTCTCCTCGTCTGATCTTCCACTCATGTTTTTCCATCTCCTAAATCTGTTTATCCTGTCTTCTCATATACATAATCTGTCGCATAGTCCTAAACATACACACAGAACCGGGATAAACCATTTCCCCTGCTCATACAGAAGCTCTTCATTTAAACAAACCACTTTTTGCACACAGTATTTCAGCACAACCTCCATTTATCAAGGAAACCTCAATCCCCTGATGCAGTAGCTGGCAGAACGTGTGCAAACACACACACGCTCTTCCAGAGAGACGCACATCTGTGTCCCTCTCTTTGCCACTTCTCCATCCCCTGCGGAGGAACATGATTGCCGCCCCCTGGGCCGGAACACAGCATGTGCATTTGTGTATGTGGGTCTCTTTAACACCACTAGACAGTGGGACTGGAGAGCTGAGCTCTAATGGTGATAGATTCTCAGCATAACGGATGTGGCTCCACTTCAGATAAAGTGGGTCATGTCTGAGGAGCGGCGATGAATTTGCACAGTGCCAAATCCAAATGCATTAGCCTCTCTCTGTTTTACTTAACGAGGACGGCGGAGGAAGCGAAGGGGTGTGTGTGTGTGCTTGTGCCGCGCTTCAACCATTTGAAGTGCACATGTACGAGTGCCAGCGAGTAAGTATTTGCGTTAGGGTGTGTGTAACTCAGACAGGAACAGGAAGTGCTGATGACTCACTCCCATAGAAGTAATACAGCGATTGTGCTGATGTATTTTGGCCTATTTTTCAGGTTGTCTCGTTAGGATATCTTCATTTCCTCTGTCATCATCTTTTTTTCAGGCTTTTTATGCCTTGTTTAGACAGGACAGTGAAAAAAGACATATGGGATTGGGAAATTATGTACTTTGGACTCCAACTTGTGTTTCCGCAGGTGTGCTATGGCACTTCTAGAAGCCCATCTGTAGACTTAAGTAACACTTAAAGATGTCTGAATGTCATTGCATTAGTTTCAAAATGTCAAACTGAGTGGCATATGCACACATCAGAACTAAACTTATCTTTAATCAGGCATTCTTGCAATGACACCATCTGGTTTCAAGGTGATTTTTAAAGGGGTGGTTCATTATGATTTCTCTTTTTTAACTTTAGTTAGTGTGTAATGTTGCTGTTAGAGCACAAACAACATCTGCAAAGTTACGACGCTCAAAGTTCAATGCAAAGCGAGATATTTTCTTTTAATGAATTCTCTGTTTAAGGACTACAACAAACGGCTGGTAGGGACTACAAAGAGCTTCTTCCCGGGTTACTGACATCACTAACCCTAAAATTTACATAAACCCTGCCCCTGAGATCACGCAACAAAGGGTTGAGGCCATGTTATTGCAATACAGTACGTAACACAAATGCAATAGCATGTCATAAAAGCACGATGCCAACATAAGTTACAACCGTAATTAAACTAAACTATACCTGTTCTATCTTCATGCAGTATATATTCTCTGGCTCTGTAGGCATCTTATAACAGTTCCCACACGAGCGATTTAAAGATTATCATGACAGATTATGCTAATCAATGACTTTAAGATAGTTAACTCCACATCAGCTACATTAATTCATCAACTAACCGTTCAGAAGCGTCCTGTTGCATTCTACATGTTGTCACTTCTTCTTGAGTCTCTCCATCATTGTCTGACTTCGGTTTGAATATAAAAGGCTGAACAGTTTCTGACATATACAGTGAGTCTTCATGAGGTAATCGGTGCTGCTAACAGTACTATGTGCTAACAAACAGGAGCTCTTGAAACCCCGCCCTCTGCTTAGCAGCAGCAGCTCATTTGCATTTAAAGGGACACACACAAAAACGGAGCGTTTTTGCTCACCCTCAAAAAGTGACACATTTAACATGCTGTAAAAATTATCTGTGGGGTATTTTGAGCTAAAACTTCAAATACACACTCTGGGGACATCAGAGACTTATTTTACATCTTGTAAAAATGGCATTATACCACCCCTTTAAAGGATGCATAAGTCAGGTATTTTAGAAGAGTTACCACAACAGGTGACTGTGGTGCATGATGAACATGTTACGCTAACATTTGACAACCATAAAGTGTCCAAATATTTAATTAAAAAAATATTTTAAGACGCTTTGCTTGAAAGGTGTGTTTTACCATTATTTAAATGCATGCCACTTGGTTTGATATCTTGTTATAATGCAAAGACCTTCATTTTCACAAACAGGATGTGGATAACAATCAGCGGTGGTTTAGCTTTGAAATGCTTATATATTCTGTAGAGATACACAACATCAACTGAGTTGACCTTCTGCTCTAATTGTCTTTCTCTTACTAAAAGAAACATTTACATTAAAGCATTTGGCAGATGCTTTTATCCAAAGTGTCTTAAATTGCATTCATGGTGTACATTTTATCAGTTCTTGCATTCTCTGGGAATCAAACCAACGACCATGGTGTTGCTAGTGCCATGCTCTACTGCTTGAGCTAACTGTTATTTTATATATTTATAAAAAAAAAAAAAAAAAAGTAAATTGGAAATGATGAGAAGAAAATGACATTGGGCTTTAACTCATGTTACCCACATCAGCATTTGATATGAGATTTAAAACAGCTTAAAACAATAACATTTTGCCCCAAAAAAAGCCATCTGATCCAAGCATCAGCTGACCAACAAAATTTCTTTCATTTCATCCCATCAGAGATAAAAGCGAACAAGCATGTGCTTGTCTGGAGAGGAACACTGATATTGTTTAGTAGATGACATACAAGAATTGCTGGATACTGAATCTGTACTTATGTACAATTTGGTATGGGCACAATTGATTATTTAAATATTTTTGTAAATTTTATTTTTAATTGTAATTTGATGTTAAATCGATGCTCTGTTGAACCTAAAGTCGAGATCAATATATATTGATGTATGCCTTCTTTGAAAACTATCTGAACAACATCTTTAATAACAATGTCAGAATCCTGCTATTAATTAGCAGTCAGCATGAACAAATTAATATTCATGAGCAAAGCCATCACCATTTCATGACATCAGCTCAATATCAACTCAAACTAGTTTGAAGCTTAGTGTGTCCTGTATGCTAAACACTACACTGCAGCTCCAAGAAGCTGATCTTCTTAAACATCTTGATGAATACAGCACATTAGTCCACAACAGGTAATTGAGAACATGAAAGTACATTTGCTCTGTGGATAGCGATTAAGTGATTAATTCTTATATTGACGTCTGGGGCATCGAGAAGTGTTGGCCTTTGCATTCAGCCTCCTTCCTCTCCTCGCTTTGTTTCCCATCTATCACGAAAAACAACATTGTTGAAAATCTGAATCCATTGCAGGGGCAATTATGGCCTAAACACAAAAGCCTGTGTTGGTTTAGCTGTTTGTGTAATCATAGTAATTTTACCAAGAGCTACTAATAATGGCTTTCAAGGCCTGTCCATTGCTGCTTTTAATTACCTTGCGAGCCTCTGCATTGATTCTTTTCCTCCATCTTTCCTCCCGCCCCCCTCCCTTCCGCCTCCTTTCTTCATCTCACTCTTTTATTAATATTGTAAAGCAATAACAACTGTGTCACAACCCAGATTTCGGCAGTATAATCAACGGGATTAATTCAAAGCCAGAAGACGTGTGTTTCCGCCTGCTTTCACAGCTTTCTTTTTGGACCCTCATTCACACGCACATGCACTCAAATAATCTTCTTTCTGTTTTTCATTTTCTGCCAACTTTCTCATCTGAAAGGGGGTGGTGAAGTACAAAAGGATGCGATTTAGCCCCTAGACAAGGAGAGAGAGGGATGCTGGGTCTACTTGAGAAGAAACAAACGACAGAGAGCAGAGGTGGATGCTGGGACTTGGGGGTCGGGATGCTGAATTAAAGATGGAGGGATGAAAAAAGGAGTGGGAGTAAGATTGAAGGACAAATGCCCCTCCGGCTGCTGTTAAACCACCCAGCGGAGCCAAGACTTACCATAGCCCACAGTGTGACAGCATGACTGTGTGTGTGTGTGTGTGTGTGTGTGTGTGTGTGTGTGTGTGTGTGTGTGTGTGTGTGTGTGTGTGCGTGCCTACAGCATGTGAACCGTGGGAGTGTGTGATGTTCTTAAACTTCAGGCCTCTTGGACTTTATGAGCATAACATACCACATTAGGCAGCATGGGAGTTTTGAGTATGTATGTGTTTGTATGAGAGCTAGCTAATTTAAACTAGCAGATGACTCCATAAAACATTATAAAACATAAGGGAGTCGAATCCACTGCCAGCATTTGTTCACTAGACCCCCGTGTGCTTTAGTGAAGACATGTAAAATGTAGCTCTGGGTTAGCTTAGGTCATTGCGTCCTCTCCTTTCCTGAAATTTTGAGCATGTGCCAGCTAGTCCAAGCCTGCTCAGAGTACCTAAGTGTGTGTGAGTACATTTGTATGCGTATGTGTGTCATTGTTCCCGCTGCAGCTGTATAGTTGGCAGAAAGTCTGGATGGGACTGCTCGGTTGGGATATTTCACGAGTGGAAGAGGGCTCAGCTAGCCCTTTTATTTCCAGACGGCAGCCTGTTTCACTGGAGGACTGTGGTTTATATAGTTCTTTTTATCCTCTAATAGAAAGCCTTGTGACATATACATGTATATAGTATAAATGAACTTAAAAAAAAAATCTTCACTTTGTTAGATGGTGCATGACTTGACTGAATTGCTGAAATACATATAAATAAATCTGTTGAGCTATTGCCTTCTGGAGAATTTGTGTCAAACTGCAGTTCCAAATCATTCCTTGGCAAGATGCAAATATTTTTAATATATTCATCCCATGGTGCTTCATGTCCAGCACAATGGCAGTTGTATAATAGTGTTCCTTCAACTATGAGCACTTTTAGCCTTGTGGACTTTTAGAAAGTAATCTGTCTTAAAATACATTTTTTATACTCTCCCTACTTTATCTAATTTGACTACTAACAATGTCCAAATGCAAAATATAAGCACAGCAGGAGAACTCTGTCATATTTTTTGAATGTAATGAAAATTTCCACCACATCTAAAATGATGTATTGTTCTTAATAGCGTTCTGTGCTGGAAATGAAGGTGCTTGAAATCGCATTAGAATAAAACGGACAACTCCTATGTCTTGATTCATTTTATGCATACAAAATATACACAACTACATAATATTTTCACACTTTTTGCATAATTTACCAATATTACAGGGTTTTTTTTAATTGCTTACACAATTTCTGAAACTACGGCTCCTTTTCTCCAAACTCTACACACAAAACTACTATCTTGTAGTTTGTCATAGCACTCATATGTACATGTATTATTTATGCACAATTGATGAGCATTACAGTTATTGAACTGACACTAAACTGATTTGAGCTGTATAATAACACTATTGGCTTGTTAGAGCTGCTTTACAGCAGAATTTTAATTAGTTACGATTGTGAAGCTGCTTTGAAACAATCTGTATTGTTTAAAGCGCTATAGAAATAAAGATGACTTGACTTGTATGTATATTCAGTGTATATTTACAAAATAAACAGAAATTTAAGGGTGAATTTTTTTCTCAAAACACTGAGTTTTGATTTCTAAGTGATCAAATTAGGTGTAAGCGTTTTCACACATGATCATTGGGTGTAGGTAATCGGTAAATGAGTGTGGCATTTAAATGGCAGTGTTTTCCAAAAGAAACACAAGAGCTGTTAGTTTTGAATGATGTGACGTGTCTAATGTAGAGAACTGTGTTTAGAGTTTTACAATTGCAAACTGAGTGTAAAACAGATACAGTGCTTGCAGACTTGATCTGAAGATTATGAGTATGAGTAAATGGTTTCACCGAGTGGGCCTCAGTACCACTTTTAGTGTGGAAGCAATAAAAAAAAAAGTAAAACAGCTTGACTGGAAATGACACACATTAAAATATTTAAAAAGTGATATTTACATTGATTTCCCTTCTTTTTTTTTCTTTATTTCTCAAGCATGTTCTTCATTGAGACTTCTCCTTGGTAAACAAGTTATCAAATATTTAACAAATGTTTAACAGTAGTTTGAATGTGACCTTCATATAACAAAAAGAAACAAGTTGAAATTAAATGAAAATCATTTAAAATGTGTCTTTTTTAAAATAGTTATCAACACCTGGAACATAAAAGTGCAAAAAACCCTATGTTATGGGGACAAAATGTCCACACAAAGAGGATAACAATATCAGAAATCCCTGTCCTTGTGGGGACATTTTTGGTCCCCATGAGGAAAACAGCTTATAAATTATACTAAATTATGCTTTTTGAAAATTTCAAATTGTTCAGTTTTCTGTCATGGGTAGGTTTAGGGTTAAAGAATAGAATATACAGTTTGTACAGTATCATTATATCTATGGAATATCCCCATAAAGCATGAAAACTCAATGTGTGTGTGTGTGTGTGTTTGTGCACACATGCAAGTGACACACATGCATTCTGCATAATAATGACACAAGCACAATAATGCATGTGTGTGTGTATGTGAATGTGTGTGTGCATGTGTGAGCTTCAACGACCAACGACCGCTAGTGTCCCCAAGTGCGTATTACGCACACACGCACGCTCATACAGACCCAGTCAGTCCCCTGCTATTCCCTGATATGCACATAAACCTTTTGCTATATTGCTTGGCAGAGAGACATAAAGAGCAATATATAATGGATAAAGAGATAAACTGGGCTTGAGGGAAAAGAAGGAAATTGAGGGAAAAGAGAAGGTAAGAGAGATGGAGAGAGAGATGTGTCCGCTTTACATTCCTCGGCATGACAATAATGCAGAGAGATGAGAAAATTAAAAATTGATGTGAGTAAATAGTTTTAAACGTCCCAATGCTGTACTGAAAATCTCCCGCTGGATATCACCCAAACTGAGCGATGACTTTAAATTCAAAGAGAGTGACAGATGACAGAAGGGTGAGTAGAGAGGAAAGGTGAAACTTCTGAAAGTGAAAGAACTTCAGTGGAAGGAGTGATTGAAGGAAAGTATGAAGGGTGAGCGGAAGGGGAAATGAGGAGGAACAGGAAATTTTGGTGGGCTGAAATAGAAATGTGAGAAAAATCTGCTACAAGAAAAATCTGTGCAGCACAGATCCAAAGTGCACACTTCAGCAGATCAAGAGAGAAATGAGGGAATTTAAAGAAAGAGCCAAAGAGAGAGACTATTAAGCAAAGAAATTAGGGCTCTGACCAGGAATGGACTGACCATAGGGACCACTGGGTAAGTGAATGAATCTGCAAGAAAATTAAAGTTAAAGAGGTTTTATTGTATTAGTACATTAAACTGCAATTTAAAATACTTAATGTAAAGTATTATGGAACAGCACCTCCCTACCTCAATACACTCCTACAAGTTTATGCTTCCTCCTGCCAGCTAAAGGTCACTGAATGAGTGAGTGACACCTTATTGTTTCTTCACAATGATTCAGAAAGTAGCTCTCCAAAACCTCTGGTGGAATAAGCTGCCAACCTCCACCCGAACTGCTGAGACCATCACATATTTTAAAGAAGCAGCTGATAATGCCACATTTTTACCAGTATTTTGTTGTTCCAAACACATATACTTTCTTTATTTGTGAAACATAATATGAAATATTTTAAAGGATTCTGGGAACCAAACAGTTTTGGTTCTTATTGACTTCCATTAAATGTTTTGACTATACAATGGGAACTGAAAGTGTTTAGTTGACAACATTCTTATCCTTTTTTATGTTCTACAGAAGAAAGTCATAGAGGTTTGTACACACACACACACACACATATATATATATATATAGGCCTATATATATATATGTATGTGTGTGTGTGTGTGTGTGTGTGTACAAACCTCTATGACTACAGAAGAAAGTCATAGAGGTTTGTACACACACACACACACACACACACATATATATATATATATAGGCCTATATATATATATGTATGTGTGTCTGTGTGTGTGTGTGTGTGTACAAACCTCTATGACTTTCTTCTGTAGAACTGACATACTACGAGGCTGTTGAATGCTCGAATCTGATCAATGTTCTAAGGTGTGCAATTATTTTCAGGGAAACGCATGGCTAAAGTAGTTCTAGGCAGGTCTTGACCGCATTACAGTTTCATATCACCTCGCCAAATGATTTCAGTTATTTCAAAAGGTCCTTACAGTCTATAAAGCCCTGGATACACTGCACGATTTTAGCAATCCCATAAGTTCATTACTTTATCCCACTGTGCGACATGGATCTATTAAACTTGGGTACGACATGCATGTAGACTATGCGATAATGACACCTGTTGACTCGTAGGCTACGATGCAAGTTTCTATAGAAGAATAATACGTCATCAGCATGCGCTAGTGGTAAACAAAAAACCATGTTGAATCACACTTTGGCAGTTGTAGTTTTTATGTGCGCTGGGAAAAAAAGGAAACGGCGAAAGAAGAAGGGAAAAGAGCTTGCGGTAAGCAGTTTTAAATTTTAGCGCCGTGTTGCATTGATTTCATGTCGCATTTTTATTGGCTGGTCAGTAGACGTAGATCGTAGATCATGCTGAATTTCTGACACTGTCAGAAAATGATCAAAGGCTATCTTTGGTCGCAAGACCGGGAAAATTGTACGACATAGGACCACAGATTAAGAGCCACGATCACAGAAATCGCCACGACTGTTTCATGATGGCAATCTTTCGTCTGGGACAGCCAAAAATCTTGCAGTGTATCCCGGGCTTTACAGCAAAAGAAAGAAAAACCCACAACAACACAGACCAAGCAAATTAATGTAGTAAACTATAAGATGAAAACGACAAATTAGTGTCATGGCTTTTGCCACAACATTTTTTCTGTTTTGCTCTCCCTCTCTCTTTCAAACGTACACACAAACTGTATAACGTTAGTACGGACACACACTCGCACAGAAACGTTTTAGTCAGCGCTGCTCTGACAAATTAATCAGTAAAATGACTCACCAGCGAGGTAATAACTGTGCGATTCTTGAGGTAGATAAACTTATAGTTTTGTTTCGCTATTAGTAGAGACACTGCTGCCGTGAGAGAGGCACAGACACTCAGGTAGGCTAATTCACATATTCTCTCTCTCTCTCTCTCTCTCTCTCTGTGTTAATAACTGCTTTAATAAGTGCGTTAATAACTGTATCAACGGTATTATTCTGCTATCAAGGCTCAAGCCTCCGTTACTAGTTCTGAAATGACGTTTGGAATTAGCAACGGAGGCTTGGGATGAGATGCATAAGAAATTAGGCCCACACACAAGAGTGTTTTAAGGACAAAAACCTGACAAATGTCGTAAAATACACCATCGAAACAGTGTCTTGTAGTATAAGCGGAATAATTGACTCCGGGCCATTGAATTCTTAGAAAATAATGCACACCTGAGGTGTAACGGCATTACCACCTCGGGTGTGCGTTATTTTCTAAGAATTCAATGGCCCGTCGTCAATTATTCCTTACATATATCCGTGTGTGAGTGTGAGTGTGTGTGTGCGCGTGTGAGTGTAATCAGCGCTTTGATTACTTTGATTACAAATGTGCGGTTCAATGCAGTTAAGTGGATTTTCATCAGGACATATATATTAATGCATTACATTTTTTATAATGCAAACATTTTCATTTCGCAGCTCTTCCTAACAGCAGTTATTGTTGACCTTCAAATACTTCATAGAGAGTATGCACGCATGTCAATCAAACTGAGCGCAAACAAAACTGTTGCTAAAAATCAAATTTGGGTTTTAAATTCACCATAATTGAAAGGTGAAATCCTATATGCAACCCAAGTAATGGTAGTTTTTATGTGAAATCCTCTGATGTGTGTTCCTGCAGAACAGTCGCCCTCCTTCATATAAATTTAAAGTAGAGAATTTAGTAAGAAACATCTGATGAAGTGATTAAATCAAAGCATATCTGCATAATTAGTATGATTAATTTAAGAAATTATCCACAGATTAATCAGTTATCAAAAAAAATAGTTGTTAGTTGCAGCCCTAAAAAAAAGGCTAGAGGGACTAAAGGGGGGTGGTGCAGAGTCTGGCGGAGGTGGAAATAGAATCACAACAGACTCTCTGTATGTAAATGAGCACAAAACTGCCACAGGCGTCAAATCTGGACACCAGGACTGAGTGCCCTGCTACAGAGCACCTGGCCAACACACACACAGCTTCCCCTACAAAACATAGCCCACGGCTACTACCATAAAAATCACTTTCCCCTACATCACAGATATCACATCATAACCAGGAGTGACTACCAGGAGGAATATCTACTGTATGTGTAGCGGTGTGTGCGTGTGTCTGTTAAGAATAAAGCAGAAGAGGTCAGAAGCCAACAGAGAGTGAGAGATAGGGGAGTAAATGTTGTTGAGAAGCTTAATATGAAAAAAAATCTATAGGGATGTCAGATCTGCAGCCCGAGTTTACCTCCAGGACAAGCAAGAACAATTTTAAATGGCCATTTTCGGCAAGCTCAGTAATATTTTCCTCAAAATGAGGTCTTTCTTCAAAGGATAGTTAAATTCTGTCACCATTTACTCATGTCATTCCAAACTTGTACGACTTTCTTCTATGGAATATAGAAGTTGTCTCAGTGTTTTTTCATCCATACAATGACAATGGAATCCAGTGTTGTTTCAGACCCCACTGATTTTTATTGTATGAACCAAAATCTAGTTTTGGATAGACGTGAGAGTGTGTAAAAGATGACACAATTCTCATTTTTGGGTAAATTTCTTTAACCCTTAAGCAACCACCTGCCTGTATCCGTTTACTTTAACCAAACCCAACGATTCTGTTAACTTCAACAGTCTTAATATCCATGTACGCACATAAAAGTCTCTCTGCTGCTATCCATCTTCCACAATATAGGCAATCTTTTTTTAATTACACAATTTCCTGTCAGCAGCCAGTTGCATTCCTCAGAGCTTCATTAGTTGAACACAGATAAGGTAAAGGAGAATCATGGGTAATTAAAGCGGTATATACTGATGGATTCCACTCTTCCCCGAGGTGCTAGAGGCTGATATTCACCTCAAAAAGTGAATCACGCAGATTTGTGTGTTTGCATCAGAAATTACTGTTAATATAACAGCTTGCACAGCAATGAGATTTGCCAGCGAGGCAAAGGGGGACGTGAGTCATCCCACCCGTGTGCGAGAGATGATAACATTATTTCTTTTTCAGATGAGTTGCGAGATTGTCGAGCACTCCAGGTTTGGTCTCAGGGGTACAAGAAACAAGACTTCCAAATCTCCTGCACAGCCAGTCATGCCTGCATTCATTCATACTAAAAACCTTCCTGTCTTATTATGCATTTTCCTATTCTCGCTAAGAGCTCCCTGGAGCTGAGTTCCCGCAATCACCCATCGTCAAGGTCACAAGTCCGGGATGTCTCAGCACCTCACGCACGCCCCTCGAACCGAGACAATCTCGGAAACGTAATCCATTGTTAGAGTAAGTAATCTCCCACTATTGGAGCCTCGGGCCAATTCTGCCTGCCAGCCCTGGAAGGACAAACTCTCCGCATCGCCAGAACAACAACAAGATGACCTCGTGCTTGCGACTGTGTTTTTTACCAAACAATACAAAGTGTGAAAGCACGTAGCTGCAAGTGCTGCCCTCGTCCTCGATGCATACATTGAGATTTTAATTGTGGAATTAGCAGCAACTTTTTGAAGTTTTTTGTTTTGTTGTGTAATTCATTACGGCTAATGAAGATTTATTTACCACCTACTAATTATCCAAGATCAAAGGTTCACTCCCAAACCTGAATTCATTGTTATAGGGTTGGAAGGGGAACAGCGTTGTGCTGATGCTGCAGTGTTGGATGTTGCTGTTCTCGCTGGCTCTGATCCACGTTTGAAGTGCTTATCAATCCTGCATCTCACATCTCACCTCAATTTGTTTTCAAAGTAATCTCTAGATAATCATTATCGCTGAGAGCATCTATCATTTAGCGTTTGGTGTTTCCTGTGAGGGATACTTGACCATGTATATGTTCCCCTTCGTGTGGCCCTTGACCCGTAACAGTAGTGCAGATCCTTTTTGAGAGTTTACAGGAAAGTAATTACCTTCGTTTATGTGCCGTTCCTTCCAAGTTAACAGCCGGTTTTCAATCATGTCCTCTCTTTATATTCAAGCAGTAATTCTCTGCCTTTTAAATTCCTTATCAAGTTCAGAATTTGAATTAAGGCAGCAAACAGAAATACAGAATTGCTATTTGAATTTGAATGTAAGGTATAGACTTAAAATTCTTATATAACTGTAACTTGCTAACTAGAAAAGCTTGTTTGTTTTGACAAAACCTTGTTTTAAAGTTTTGAAATAGTTGAAAAAGGCTTGAAGTTTGAGGGTTTATAGGCATTTGGATGGATGGATGGATGGATGGATAGATAAAATTACTGTGGACCAGGATTAAACAACACTTCACTTCTCAGAATGCATGCAATACAGTAAATTCCTCTTCCTGTTATTGCATACAGGGTTATTTTTGCTAACTAAAATTTAAACTATTAAAAAAAAAAAAGTTTATTAATTGAAAGCTAAAAATAAATTTCCAAAAAAGCTACCTTGAAAACTAACCTTGAAGCAATTACTAAAAATAAACTAAAAATAAAAAGCTAAAAACAACCAGTAATATAAAAATTAAACTGATTCCAGATCAGTTTCCTGTGGAGTGTGGCTAATTCGGTTAAAATTCACGAACTGAAAGGGACCCAGTTCTTCAGTTCTGAATGTTGCACAACCCTGCAATTCTCATTTAACAGCCCACTGTTGAGCGCTTCAGTGGGCATATCAGAGAGAGAGAGAGCAGAAGACTGGGAGGGAAATGTGACTGTGTTTGTGTGTGTGTGAGCGCTTCACCCCTGACCTGCCACTCAGCTCCAGACGGGTGGGTGGCCTGCAGTAAAATGTCCTCATTGATCATCTGTTCTCTCACTTTGTGATGTTGCCATGTTTTTGCTGTTTGCTTCAGTCACCTACACAACTAGTTTCCACTTAGTTTGTCCTCGCTCTCTCTCTCTCTTTCTTTCTTTAATTTTCTCACTGGAATCAAGATCTTTTACCCTCCACTCTGATGTGTTGCTCTTTCTTCGACTACCTCAGTTGTTTGTTATTCTTCCCTCCATCTCTCGCTTCCCGCTCTCCTCAGTCAAGTCCTCCACTCTGCACACTAGCCTCTTTAACTTCCCATTCTCCACTGTTTCACAGACCATTGAACTGTGTAGTGTAGGTGCTGAGACCTTCACGCTGTTCTCCTTTAAACCTTCAGCCCTTTTCTTCCTCCTTTTTTTCTGGCCTTACAAAACTGTACCATAGTAACTGGGTGTTTCTTCAACCATGGGTACTTGTTCTGGCCCTGTGGACGTTTAGAAAATAAACACACTTTTTACACCCACTAGTTTATTTAATTTGTCTACTAACACTGTGGACATACATACATCACAGAAGAATACTGTCATTTTTTTTCCTGAAGGTAATGAAAATTCCAACCACGATATTTCAAATGATGTTTTATTCTGTGATGGAAATGGCAATTGTGAAAATGACATTTTGAAAAAAATGTTATTGAATAAAATGGCTGATTCCTTTGTCTTAGATATAATTTTATTTATCCTAAATATACACAATTAAATAATTTAAATTATATGTCAGAGCTTGAATAGTAATGGCACACAATGATAATATTCTGTTCAGGTGATATTACCTTGATTTTTCTTCACATTTTATTTTTAAACTTTTCAATGAGACTGTTGTCCTCTAAGTAAACAAGTACTTTAGCTATTGCTTAAGTCTTTGTGTAGATCATCAGAGATGTGTAATTATTCATATTTTTATAATGGATTTTCATACTTTAATATAGACAATGATGAAAATGGTGAAAGCATAGTAAAATGTCTCCAAGAAAGTTGGCCTTAACAAAAAGAACAACCGTCAACCCCTGGGACATAAAAGTGCCCGGAGTTACAGAAACACCCAACCATGGTATTTTGATCATTTCCCAATCATTTTCCTTCATCTTCTACACAGGATTTCCTGCCCTGCCTCTTACTGTGTTTATCAATAAAAGTGCCAAAATGAAATTATGAAAAACTGTGGTATTTTTTGTGAAACCATATGATTAAAACTTTGTTAGGATCATATTCAGTCCTTCAGCTTTTCTGTCATTTCGCAATTCTAAAAAATAAACATTCAAGGTGAAGTGTGTGATTCTGTGCCACTAGCATCACCTAACAAAACTGCAAAATTGACTGTTTAAAAAAAAAAAGTCCAGTTGCTTTAACCAAATAATCAGCCCTGGAAATGTCTCATAAAATTATTTATTTTTAATCCATAGTAACACATGGAGGAATTAAATCACTCTGGCTGGTAATACGCATTAAATATATATATATTATTATTTTTTTTTTTTTTTTTTTTTTTTCTAAAACATTTCCAGAGAGCAGATTGTTTTTGTATAAAACTGACTGTTATCAGACAGGTTTCCCAGAAACCCCGCCCTCAAACTAACACCATTGGTTGAGACGTTGTTGCCATATTGAGCTGGTTGGGATGCTTAAACAAACAGAGCAATGTTTTGACATTTTGCCACAGTGTTTACATATTTAAAGTTGTCTCTGAATATTAAACTGGGATTAAAAAAGGGTTTTAAACATCTAAAAACACGCATCGGCTTTCAATATTAATGAGAAAATAAGTGAAAAATCTCTCTCTTCTCCCTGCATGAGGATGTTCTGTGGTCAGACCGACTCATGTCACACACACACCTGTCCCGAGTAAGGACCGCTCCCTCCAGCCCTCTGCGCTCATCTAGAGCATCATTATCACCTCCATGCTCTCCATATTATGCAATCAGTGCAGGCGGCATTAGTCTCCCTCTCAAGAAGCTATGATTCCTTTCAAACACACTCCATCTGGAACAGGGGCCCATTTTAGTTCTAATGGGCCCTTCATCTAATCAAACCTAGTGAGGACTTTAGTGCCACTCAAACTCCTGTAATTACTGCAAAAGCCTGGGACCTTTACCTCATGTGGGTATGGAACAGAGACTCGACTGGAGCCTTGGAAACAGGTGGAAGGGTGAGGAAAAGAAATGAAAGCAGGAACGAGACAAAAAAGACAGAGGTTAGAGGGCTGTTAAACAAGCACAGGGCAGAGTTTGCAAAGTCATGGCAACACTGTCCCCTATACGGAGGAATGTTCACCTCTGTGGCAATCAACCACAACATCCACTTAAGTCTGGTTCTCTCCCCCCTCCACCTCTCTTTTCATGTCTCAGAGCCTCGTCTTTGATTTTTCGTTCTCTCTCTCTCTACATTGGCAACTCTGTTTCTCACATGTCTCTCTCTAGATATTCTCGGTGTAAATGAAAGCAGAACTGAAAGGATTTAGCTCATGATTTTGGGGTATTTCCAGAATGAGGGATGAGTAAAACTACATATTTTCAAAACTGACTAGTCAAATGGTTGTCTAAACCATTTTTTTTTAATACCAATGACAAACAATTATGATCACATTGTGAGAAATCCCCTTCCCAAAATACACACACACATATATATATATATATATATATATGTCTATACTTTTTTTTTATGTATAAAGACCGATTTATACTGTGACGAAAAAGGAATTGTCATTTATGTAAGACAACATGTTTCTAAAATAAAATAATTGTACATATAGTATGTATGTTTTTGTATACTTAATGCCCGGTTCAGACTACACGATTTTAGCCCGATTTTGCCACCATTTGCTTGACGTAGGGTGTTGTGGGGATTCATATGGGCCGTTCACATGTCACGTCTAAAAACGCGTGGCTGCGCCACCAGAGATTATAGGGAGATGAGAGGGTCTGTATCTCTTACCATTGGAGAAAGCATAACGGCTAACTTAATCACGTGCGGCACCTCTCAGCCTATCGTGTAATGGCCTCTGGTCTCCTTTCCTGCGTACCTCCAGTACCGCCCGTGCGTACCGCCACGAGGTAGGACTATAGAGTACCTCAGGGATGACGTGTTTTTGTAACCCAGAAGCGAGTTAGCATTTTAGGACTTCCGGTTCCATCGCCCCGAAGTCAATGGGTTTTTTGAATGGGTTTTTGCTAAATCGCCTGAAATAAGGTCTATGGTTAACAAAGCCTCTAAATATTTTCAAGTTTTGATCTATGACATAAAACACACCAGTTATAACCCACTTGTGATAATTTTTAAACCTTTATTGTGTCTTAAAAACGGCAGTTGCTAACAAATTGCTCAAAGGGACTACTTCCTTTGGCGGGGACTTTAGACGTCATCATGACAAACAGGACATTTGGACAGCATTTCTCATGGAAGAAGTGGATAAGTATTCATACACAGCGCAGATCATAATCAGCGATAAATAAATAAATAAATAAATAAATAAAGTCTTTAAATAAAGTTGTTTTCTAAATAAAGTTTCAGGAAGCTTGGTGGTGGTGACGTTGATCCGTGACCATGGTGTGCTGCAGTCCATTTATAGCCTACTGTTAGCTTTTTATATCTGACGACTTTATTTAGGCTTCAAAATGTATAAATGTTGTGTTAACTTGTAAAGATTATCTTGATAGACAAAATGTGTAAGTGTCATAACCCTTTGTTAAACAGAGCTTATTTTTTGTGACTTTCCAAAAGTCTATGGGAAAAATTCCAAGGGTTCCAGGGGGGCTTGAGCCCCTGCCCCTTTGATCGCGAAAGTGAAAGTGCCCTTTGCAGCCCTTTCCCATTTCTCCCCCCCGGAATGCGATTTCTACCGCGGGAGAACGACCCACCCCAATTTTAAATGTGCAGATGCTTTTTGTGTTAAAAAAAATAGGGCTATTTGTGGTTTTAAAAAAACTAGGACAAAAAAATATGATTTCAATGTGTTTCATTTTTAACATATTTAAAAAACGTTTTAACTTTGACAGCCCTATATATATTTAGGGCTGTCAAAGTTAAAATGTTATTTAAATACATATTTTGGGCTGTCAAAGTTAAAATGTTATGTAAATATATATTTAGGGCTGTCAAAGTTAAAATGTTATTTAAATATATATTTAGGGCTGTCAAAGTTAAAGTGTTAAAATATATATTAAAGTTATTATATATGTTTGAAAGGCCATAAAGAAAGTATATATATTTTTAGATAATATTTTAATAATTTTGTTTTGGCTTTAGTAAAATGTTGATATAAATTTCATTTCTGAAACAACCTGCTGAAACAACCATTTCCATTTTTTCTCACATACCAATTTCACAGTATACATTTTTCAGTCTTTTTTTGTATTTTACTTTGGGAAGGAGGTAACTCCTTGTCATATTTGGGGTCTTTAGTATTAAAAGGTTTGAAACCCCCCTGATTACAGCATTGTGACCCATCTCTTGCCAAAATACTATTAAAGCTCAATTTATAGTACTCATTAGGGAAAAAAGGTAATTTCAGATTGATAAATTTCTATCTGGCTCTCAAGCTGTGAGATAAAGACACTGAGAAATAATACATTGCTATTATGCAGTCTAATTCTCCATGCTGAGAAAGACATAGTCAGGCAACAGACAGCAAATCTGCCACTCAGACATCTCGCAGGACAAGAGGAAGAAAAATTAGATCTGAATCAGTCTGCACTTCACAACCCAAGTCTGAATTATTGACAACTCGTGTCTGGCAAGGTTTTGCCTTCTCACAAGTGACACAGACAGAATCTGGTCCAGTACGAACAGGCACATTTCAATAATTCACATACTTATCAGAGAGCAAGCGCTTAAATTCCCACAATGAGTGTGCCTGAATTCAATCAAAGCGAGCCGCAGAAACAGCTTGAGAGTGATAACCCTGAAAAATAAGCTTGTTTAATGGGCACACCTTTCTGAGTGCGTTTCATTAGAATAATATTAGAGACGTTCTTTTGCAAGAGATGGAAGAGTTTCGGGTTCATTACAGTGGTATATGCTGGCCTTGCTCAATAACGTTTGTAGTCAACTTGACCACAAGCGTCTGATTCATCATTTCTGTCATTTAAAAACCGCACACAGTCTTCCAATAATCTCCTCTTCAACATGTAAGCTCTGAAATTAGACATAAAATATTGTGTCTAATATGAGTGACCGCAGGCAGGCAGGCGATGACAACGAACAAGAAAATTAAAGGAGTGTCTAATCAGTCGAATCAGATTGAAGATAATTACGGTGAAATACAGTTACCGAGACACCACCTGCGACAAACCCATCCCGTGTAACGACACCATAAAACACAATGATGAATCCAGCCCTCCATTGAAACGGTTTGAAATAGGTCTATTCCTCCCAGTGTTCATCTCTTCGTCTTCCAATTGAAGGTGTTCACGAGTTTCAGCACAACTATGACTCTTATTCGCTTTTCTATCTTCTGTGTTAAGTAACAATATGATCCCTAAAAGGAACATCTGTTTATATAGGGCTGTAAAATGTGTAATCTATTACAGTGATAAGAGAAAGCCAGGTAGCTATAACAGTCTGTCACCAGCTCTCCCTGTATATGTTGTCTTTTTTTGTCTATTGTGAGCCTGGGTTCAGTGTTCGCTGTGAAATTGAAGTAAAAATAGGAAGCGAGTACCTGAAGGCTTTACAACATGTCTGTTTTTAACATACTGGTAGGAGGGCTTGCAGTGTAATTAAATGTCAACATTTTTTTACTGGGGAATTACACAACCATACACTGGAATCAAAGGATAAACCTTGGCTTAAGATAAAGGCTTCCTTATAGCATTACAGAACAAAGTGTCAAGTTAAAATACCAATGTCTGCCCTACATGTGCTAATCCTATAGTGCCAACCCTGCAAAATGCACCAGTTTTACATATGAATAAGACTAGGAAATCAAACATTCAAAACAAAAGACATACTTGATTTCCATGCCCCATATATACAGGGACCCAGACTAAAAATTAAAAAAAAAAAAATAAAAGTTTAGTTTAGTTTAGTTCCCATTTGATCCTTACTGTATTTGTGTCATATGTTGTAAATATCACTGTTTTGTAAGAATATGTACTGTATGCCCATTTTTAAAAAGTCAGATATTGTGTTTATTATGGTTTTAACAAGTTACCCCACATTACAGTTTTACTCCAAAGTTCTCCCTACACTGTAAAAAAGAATTGTTGGTTTAACTTAAAAAAGGAAATTACCTGGTTGCCTTAAAATTTTGAGTTCATTGAAATTATTAGTTAATACAATGAAGGCGATTGGTTTAATTAACAGAAACTCAAAATATTATGTTATCTGAACCACATTAATTAAGTTGATTTGACAAAAGAAAAAATGTTGTGATAACAAATCATGAAAATAATTTTTTTACAGTGTACAGTCAATTCAACATTATAATTGGACCTCACTGTAGCAAACAATGGCTAATAATATTTGTTTCAAATGTTTGAATATTTCTTAGAATGCCATTTATCCTAACAAACATATACCTTACATTACAAATAATGGTTCTCCGAGAATTTCTAATCAGACATAACTGTAAAAATGAATCACAGTTTAGTGAGCTAATGACTGTGAACGATTCACTGAGAGGGTGCCCAAGTGAAAAAAAAGTACACTTCCATAATGTACTTAAAGTGCTCTAATTTTGTGCACTAATTTTGTACTTAATATACTAAAAATTCTTCTTTAGTACTTCTTAAGATAATCTTAAGAACATCTAAGTGTACTCTGTGCTATTTTGAGACACCATGAATATGAACTAAAATGTGCTTTTAAAAAAATGTATTTAGTTACCACTTGTAGTACACTTGAAACCATAGTGTACTACAAGTGGCGCAAAAACAGAGCACATTAAGTACATTATGGAAGTGTACTTTTTATTTCACCTGGGCTGATTAAACCACTAACTCACAAGCGAGTTTTGTGAATCTTTTTGACAGACTCGTTAAAAAGAACCAGTACATAAGTGTAATTTGGTCACAAATCAAACATCATGACACACGCTGTTCAAGAAACACTGGTTATAACTGCCAAAACCGCATATGGGCGCACACAAAGTTTTACTAACTGTTGCCTCTGGCGATTAGATTTTAATTTGCTGTAATACATTTATTTTATTTTCCACATTTGAAACCATTTTAGTTGCAGTATGGACCCCTGGTATACTAATACAAAGGCAGTTTTTCAACTTTTATCCACATGACTAGTCATGTCAAACTATATAATAAGGCAACTATCATAACTGCAATATGTAATTGCATTTTACTTGAAGAAAAAAGAAAAATCCATACAAATTTTTTTAAACTGTGCTGCTATTTTTATACTTTTTTCCAATTAGGAGGCAATTTGGCCCTCCAGCAGAAGCAACATTGACAGAGTCCCAAAAAATGATGAAAACAGATTCAAACGAATGACTCTCATATTGCTTGCCATCGAATAAACAAATAGAGATGATTAACTGTGCAGGGCCAGTGATGAGAGGGGACGGGCATAGAATGCAGCATGCAGAATGCGGCTGGCGCATGTGGCCGTATATTGTGTGTGTGCATGTGTGTGTCAGTAACACAGCATTGCAAAAAAGGGCATGCAGAGAGAGAGAGAGAGAGAGGGAGAGGGAGAGGGAAAGACAATGCGAGAGTGGCAAAAACAGAAAGAGGGGCTCAGATGGAGAACACAACATGAGTCTGCAGGCCTGTACCCAAGGGACACACAGCCACTAAGCCTAGTACATTCTGTATTTGTTGTGCTGGGGGAAGGGGCGATTTCACATACACACACACACTATTCTATATTTTTCTTTTCTCTCTGTCTATGATAGAGTGGTTTCTTACAGGTTCAAGGCTCTTTCTTCCCATTATCCCTGTCACTCCATCTGCTTCCCTGGCTGTCTTCTTCTTTTCCATCCCATCTTTACCTCTTCTTCATTTTGTATTTCTGTCTTTTTCAGTCTGATTCAGTAGGTACAAAGATCATCTCATCTCAAACACTTCCTCCATGTTCTCTCTCCTCCATTTTTTCCTATTGCTACATCTCTAATAAACTAACTGTTCCAGGATATGTCAACCTGGTATCAAAAGTCTCTATTGATTTACATGATGAAGGAGTGTTATAATCAGTTTTATCCCTCCTTCTTTCCCTCCCCAACCCCCTTTTTTCTCTCCTCTTTTAACTCTTGTCACTGGAGAGATTAATGACAGTCATCTCCATAGCTCCCTCTTGACCTCCAAGGCTCAAATTAGGAGATACCCTTCCATTTGAACAATGAGTACATGCACATACCCATAAATGCAAACAAAAATGTCCACAAAATTATAATTCTAAACATTTCTTTATATTCTAATGTATGTCATAGCCACATACAGCAAGAATTGCAAAGAACAGAAATTTGTTCAGTTGTTCACTTATTATTAGACAATGTAAAACAAACAGCCGCACACACAAACCTGGAAGTACCTCTGACCACAAGAATTTCAACAAAGGAATTTCAAATAGATACATTTGCTTATATTGTTACCATAAAATTTAAAACATGAAGTGGAACTCAACTGAGGCACTATATCTTTTGGCTTTTTTGGCACCATTTTACTGTCTTTACTATGTATGTACCTGGCGTAGCGTCTGGGTATGAAGGGTCTGCAGGGTCTTCATGCGATTTCAGCTGAGGGAGCCGTTAAAATTTTTTTGCTTATGGGCCCAGGGCTCATATTGCTACGCCGCTGCCTTAGACTGTATTAAAATGTACATATTGTGTATATTACACTATTGTAATTCAGAGTTTTTGTTTTCACTTTTCTCCATGATCGCTTGGAGTGGGTTTCTCTCCCAAGTGAACAGGAAAACCTGGAGTGGAGCTGGAGCAGAGTGATTCCACTTAAAGGATTAGTTCACTTCAGAATTAAAATTCCCTGATAATTTACTCACCCCCATGTCATCCGAGATGTTCATGTCTTTCTTTCTTCAGTCGAAAAGAAATTAAGGTTTTTGAGGAAAACATTCCAGGATTTTTCTCCATATAGTGGACTTCAATGGGGTACAACAGGTTGAAGGTCAAAATTGCAGTTTAAATGCAGCTTCAAAGGGCTCTACACAATCCCAGATGAGGAATAAGGGTCTTATCTAGCGAAATGACTGGTCATTTTCTAAAAAAAAAAAAAAAAATGTATATACTTTTTAACCACAAATGCTCATCTTGCACTGCTCTGCGATCCGCCACACATTACGTAATCACGTTGTAAAGGTTACGCGTGACGAAGGCAGGAGTCCCGCGGTAGGGCGAAAAACTCCATCTCATTTTCTCCTCCAATTTCAAAATCGTCCGACATTGTTGTTTTACCTTTTTTTGTAAAGGGCGTTTGAGTGTTTGCACGTTTGCTTTGTAGACACTGGATCGGCACTTTCGCCTACGTCACGCGTGACCTTTCCAACATGATAACGTAATGCGTGGCACATCGCAGAGCTAGTGCAAGACGAGCATTTGTGGTTAAAAAGTATATATATATATATATATATTTTTTTTTTTTTTTTAGAAAATGACCTATCGTTTTGCTAGATAAGACCCTTATTCCTCATCTGGGATCATGTAGAACCCTTTGAAGCTGCATCGAAACTGCAATTTGGACCTTCAACCCGTAGTGTACCCCACTGAAGTCCACTATATGGAGAAAAATCCTGGAATGCTTTCCTCAAAAACCTTAATTTCTTTTTGACTGAAGAAAGAAAGACATAAACATCTTTGATGACATGAGGGTGAGTAAATTATCAGGAAATTTTAATTCTGAAGTGAACTAATCCTTTAAGATATTCCAGACCTGCATTTATTTAGTATTTGGTGGATGCATGGTTTACTTAGCATTTTTTATCTGCAAGGTAAGTTATTAATTGGTTGTCCATAAAACTCACAATCATGCTGCTGGACTTTATATCAGAAGGGATGCGATTGAGCCGAAGGCACATGTAAAAGACACCTAATAAAGTGTAAACGCATTTTCTTCTCTTCTCATGCTATTTTCGCTCTTGCTTAATAATTATTCATTTGAGCCTCATCTTACAAACAGATGGCACAGCTTGAAGAGAAGAATTAAACGGCCAGCTAGTATCTTCAAGATGCTCTTGTAATCCAAATCCCAAGACAACAGCAGATGCACTTATCATGCGATGGCAAGCATGAAATACGCGGCCCGTGTTGGGATTTTCTCTGACAGGCTTGTATTTGAGACTGATTTGGGACAGTAACCCCTGCGCAGAGGAGCTCAGAGCGGGACCTCCGAAAAGCGCGTTCGACTATGACATAGCCTATATGATCAAGGTAACTGCGCTTTTGTAGCCTACTGACTGTCGCAATGGCTATACGTACAGCTCAAAGGACATCGCTAAATGAAAGAACAAAGCATAGTGCACAATATCTGAACAATGATGCGCGCGAGCGTCAACGAAGAATGAACGCACCTATGGTTAGAAATGCTTCTCAAAATGAATTGCCAAATTTGTGTGCTGTACATGCAGTTATCGAGCGAACACTTTTATTACTAGAACAAACGCAGTCAGCAGAGGTGCAGGTGAGTGACGCAAAGTACTGACCAAAATAATAAACGATAATTAGCCTGGAAGAAATGTAACGCGAAAACTGGAACAAGAAGAACTTTAGGAGAAACAGTTTTAATTTCACTTTCGTGTAAATGCAATAAAATGGAAGCTAAAAACATGATTTCTACAACATCTAATGCAGTCAATGCGCTAAACCTATAGCATGTTGTAGGCAATCCATAGCTATTCTATAGGCTACATCTCGCGATGCCAACATTAGATAAATAGTTTTCAGTAGTGAAACATCTGGCAAGTAAACTTTCAAAGTGTTTATAGACTGAATAAATCATAATTCTTACCTGGATGCGAATAAGACAGGAGCAGTAGGAGAGAAAGGGCAGCGCAATACTTCCAAAAAGAAGAAAATGCCATCATGTGTGTTATTCCGATCTCTCTGTTAATTCCTCTTCCTTAGATAGGAATTAGAATAACATGAGCGCGCAGGCTCTCACCTACGAGTTATGTCTTTTCTCAACTCCAGTGTTTGCTGGAATCGTTGTGTTTTACATACTAGTACTCACATGCACACTCAATCTGATACAATACTCTGAATGAAAGGTGAAAATGTAGAAGGGCCGGTTTTTCTTGGGCTCAGCTACAACCAATCGGATAATAGTGCACACCCAATGGGCGGGGGTAAGAGTAGCCTAATATTATAAGACAAATAACCGTTTGTTTTGATCAAAAAGACAATGTGCTATAGCCTACACCGAATTCATAGCTACTGGAATGAGTCCTAGTCTTCCAATTAACCGCTTTAGGCTATATATAAACGTGACGAATTACAGTGGCGATCAATAAAGTTTTGAACGCTGCATATAAATAATTGGAATTTACTGGAACACTGAGCTTTTGAATGAATATCTAGTGTGTAATGTGGAATCCGCAGAGATAAATGACAGATTCACTGACTGGACCAATTCAGAACAAGGAATTAGAATGCGATTCATTCAGCTGTGTGACATACGACGAACAGAATCAACACGATCATTAGCAACCAAACTGGCATGAAACCAGCCCGAGCACGACTTCAATATCTTGCTCAAACTCACTTCACTGGCGTAATTAAAACTGCTAAGAATTTATAGCCTTTCTAGTTGAGTTTAGAGTTTGTATTTAGCGACATCATGTGATGATTTGGAGGAATAACAGTGTGGTTTTCAAAAGAGGTTTGTGCAATTTCAAGTCTGTCAGGGGAGACTGGAGCTATACCTAGCTGTAAGAATTTTTAGTTAATATTTCTTAATATTACTATAAAATCTTGAATACATAATATATCAAACCTTGTTGAATACAGAATATATCAAACCATTGTTCTGGCCAACAAATATTGTAAAACGCATGCCCAACCATTTATGAAAAATACGGTTGTCTTGAGAACATAATTCAGCCTTTAGGTTCAAATCTATCTTCGTTTGACATACTTGTCTGAAATGATGCTGGTGTGGTGAATATTTCAGAATTTTAATTTGGATAATGTAATTCACAATTTAAGAGGTTTCTGAACTGTGTTTGAATTTAACATACTAAACCACTGCTAGAGGAATTATCTGTGTGACAACTGGCCCCGGTCTTCCCTATCTTATCTGAAATACAAGCTTTGAGAGTCAGATACAAATTACATTCATTTTAACATGACCACATGTTTCTGTGATGTTAAATTATGCAATAACAGCTGAAGAACACAAACGAAAAAAGAACAAAATGGCTGCTGCAAATGATGTCTTGTTTTTGCTGTTTCTTATTATAGATATTACTCTTTTATCCAATTATAGTCATTCATAAGAAACACTTTTTTTTTTTTTTTTGGTCACAGACAAGCAAGAAATCAACAGCCAGAAAGTCATGTTCACCCATGCAGGATCCAAAACATTTGTTTGCGCTCATTTTTTCCATGTGTATAGCGCCGCATGGATGCCAGAGTAGTTTATAATTGGCCAGCAAACATCAAACCTTTTGGAAGTGTTTGGTCAGAGCATAAATAATTTGAGAGTGGGAACATGTAAGGAAACTGCAAGCCATTTAAATGAGAAAATAACCATGACTGTTGACAAGCACCTTAGTAGGTGAGAACCTTGAGACTTGAAATATTATTTTCACACATCAGTGTTTCTTATTCTAAATTGCAGCTCATGGGATTTTGAACCAAAATATTTATGCAGCAAATTAAGAGTTTTTGATGTGTGGGACCTTTTCTAAGTAAACAATGCTTGGGCAAAAGGGAGTTTTTTGTGAATTAGAGGTGTAGGGCTCATCTTACAGCACTGAAAAACTGCAAGAGAATAGTAGGCATTTGTAGCTTTTATTATTCTCTTTTATGAAAGTCCATTATCTATATGATGAAAATGTGAAGTGTGTGTACCCTTTTGGAGATTTTCCTGCTGCAGGCCATTTACTTTGAAGAGCCCCAAGAGAAAGCAAAATTTAAAAATGGGATTTACTTTTAGGTCTGTAGCTATTTCGAGTTTCGCTACTCCAAAGAGCTTGCCATGCTATATCCTCTTGTTCAAGGACTTTATGAATAACCACTGGAGAGAAAGAGAGATCTTGAATAATTTGTGTAATAATATTTTTCTTGTTGTATTCCATGCCATGTACCTTCATTAATGAACTGTCATTGTTTAAGCACACAGAACGCAGTTATTAATGGTGGCTTCTGGTCAGCCAAACACTGGTAATAAAACCACACAAAATGAAACACAAATATTGCAGACAGAAGAAATTAAATGAGAAGCTATGATAATGTTTACAGTGATTAACTGCTCAAAGCATTGGAGGGTAAAATTAAGAAACACTGTTGTGGTTATGTGGTGACTGGGTATAGTTCCAGTTCCTGTTTGTGAACATGTTAAACAAAGTTGGACTTGTGGCAGCTTGTAAAGATTAGATATGTCACATTCTAATAGAATACCTCTCAAGGCCTTTTTCGATAGGCTATGATGTTTTTCCCACTTCTTTGTATTTAAAGAGCTTTCTGACACATTTCTGGTTCCCACCTTTATTCATGGACTGGACAGAAATAAACTTAGTTAGCCTACCACCCACTGACAGGCTGAGGTAAAATTCTGGATAAATAAAAACATAGTATTATTAGCCTATTCCATACAATATGTGTATTACAGGTGATTCTGGTTATTTGTAAGACCTTGGAATTTATTGGCCGAGTGACTTTTCAAAAATTGAATCATTTGTTAAAACTATTCGTTCAAAAACACTGATTCATTCAGGATCAAAAGTGCTGTATCCGAAGTAGCCTACAGCCACCTATCCACCTTATTTTTCAACGCAGAAGTAAGATATTTTCTGTAAATGTGGGAGACTTCTAATTTATTAGCTGCTAGGAAACAACGAGAAGAATATCAAAGTGCATTAAACTGTAAAATTTACGCTAAATTTTAAAACTGTAAAATTTACGCTGCGCTACAAACCAGCATGTTTATAATTAAGACAATACATTCAAATAATATGGTAAGAAATACCAGTTTGCAATATCAAGCAGCATAACGAGTTGTTTAAATAACTGGAAGCGAATGACAGCGGAAGCCAGATTTCAAATTTACAAATCCGCTAATGTAGTCCACTGAATGAGTGAAGAAAAACAAATGAGTGAATTCGGACACTGAGTGCACTGGAAGTGCTGCAGACGCCATCTTCTGGCGAGACACGGGAAATCATTAAGTGCGACGCTTGCAGTGCATGGTTATTTCCTAGCGGCTAGCCATTGGCTGCATCCGAAAACTTTGGCAGCTGACTTGTTGCCTCGCTGCCTTATAGGCAATGACTCTGCTGGCAGCATTTGCGTGTAAAGGTAACGCACGAAACTGATTTCGGACATACTTATGAGGCAGCGTAACAGTTTAATGATCTACAGCAAAATAGAGAGAGCTCTGGTGAGAATTAAACAAACATTTAATTAGTACAGTAGGCCTAGTAATTTCTTGACATCAGTGGAAAACATTGGTCAAAAACGTACATTTACACACAAACTGACCAGAAAATGCAACTTTCAGACGCCATCTTTCTTTTTCTAGCTGTACTGTCACCAAATGGAACACACAGGATTGTGGGATATCAAAGGCCGCGAAGGATACATCTATGCTGCCTTCAAAAATCGATCAGATGAAGGTATCTCATGAGACAGGAAATGAAGCTAACATTGGATTTGGATGTGCCTTCCTACCTTGGAATGCGTTCTCCGAAGGCAGCATTTCGGATGCAGCCATTGAGTGTACATCGATTGTACACTCATTATTGAGGTGCATTATGGGATTGACATTATCAAGTGCACTTGATGGTTTCAGACACCACTACAAATGGCTGTCCCCTCAAAAAGTACACTATATTAGGGTATAGGGGGTGATTTTGGATAAGTTTTATGAGTGAGTCATTAAATAATTCATTCAACCAAATCGCTGAAAACAGTGGTTCATTAAGGAATAATACACTAAAAG
Organism: Ctenopharyngodon idella; assembly: GCF_019924925.1. NCBI lineage: Eukaryota > Metazoa > Chordata > Actinopteri > Cypriniformes > Xenocyprididae > Ctenopharyngodon > Ctenopharyngodon idella. Next base: position 25,874,475 of record NC_067235.1, on the reverse strand, counting down.
AGCTGGGAGACATCAGCAGTTGACACTTTTGAATTTGTTTGGTAGGAAAATAGACAAACTGGCAATATTTTGTCTGAAATGTAAGTTACTCAGTATTAACTTCTTGTTTTTGAGCTGTTGTATATGAGCAATATGCAAACAGGCGGTCGAATCACATGAAAGCCTACTCAGGATGTGTCTTGCTTGTGTGATATTGCTTAAATGTATTTTGCAATGGTCAACAAATCAACCAGCTAACTGTGTATCAGAACTCTTGTTTGAGAACTTACAGGTATTTATTAATACTTCAGAAGTTTGAGATGGAAATAAACAGTGGCAATGCCATTTATATAGAGATGAACTCTCTTGAGATTTCTTGGCAAAGTTGAGCATACATGAATGTCTATCTTAATTAGATCAGTAACAACACTGGAGGGTGATTATGTTGTAAAGTAATTTTAATAGCTTTAAAACTCAAAGATATGGAAAAATCAAACTTGTGTAAAAAAAGTGCAACAGTTTCAAAGTGCTTCTAGAGTAATTGGTTCAGTGTTAATCTGGATCTTATCTACTGTCCTTTCAAGTGAAGGAGAACATTATATACTTATGAAAAGCAATACCCCCAACATTTCTACATCTGACTAAATGATTGTACAGCTTGCAGACAGTGGTTTTCCTAAAAAGAAATGTTAATCAGTTTGAAGAAATAAGCCATTGCAAGACTGGTGGAAAGAAAGAAGTGTTCAATGTCACCTCACAAAAACATCTTTTCAGCATTTCTCAATTTTTCAGGGTTGTTGAATCAATACAGAGAAAATTGCACACCTTTTGTTGAAGAGCATTGCTGCCATCCACACTGGAAAGGACTCACAGTAAAACCATAATTTGTCCTGTCTTTGTATACTTTTTCGATTTTCCGCATAGACAGTCCCCAAATTATATATCTGAATAAAGACCCAAGAGCAAAACAAAATCTATGGGCAAAGCTCTCATTAACTCCCTTCTACTCTGAATACCCAATACTCCCTAATCTTTTTCTCTTGTCTTCTTTTCTCTCCTCTCCTCTCCAGTCCTCCATCAATCTCACTCTTTACACCAGCGGCTGCTTGTCACCAGCGGTGGAGGGCAGGGACTCCACGCTGGATCTGTAGATGGGTTTCTTCTGGGAACGGTCATCACTGAGAGGACGAGAGAAGGAAATACGACAGAGTGAGTGTTTTATCTGGCAGAATAGGAAATGATGTGGGCCTGAGGGAGGAATGTGGTTATTGAGACAGTTATTTGCACATAGACTATCCTGCCTCGACAGCTTTGAGGGAGTGAGAGAAGTGGACATCAGCGTCTACTGATGCTTACAGTAATACACAGACTCCACTCGACATGATAGAGGAGGGCTGAAGGTCAAACACCCACATGAATCACTGCACACATTTCTAGACAACATGACTAGGCCGATTTGGAGGACTTACATGGGTCCCTTGCTCTTCCTCTGATTGGCTCGACGGCAGAGGTAAGTGATCATGGATATCATAACCACCAGAAGGACAAATCCAACACCACCTACCATGAAAAAAATACGACCGGTGGTTGTCTCATACCATGCTGCATCCTCTAAGAGACAAAGACAAAATCACATATTATACATCTGTCAAACTGTCTTGAAAAATTAAAAGCCTAATAGAAAAATTTAAACCCGATTATCATTGGTATTAGTTGCACAGCCTTGAGCAGGTGAGCTAATTGAGGGTAATTGTCAACATTAATTCAAATTCAACCCCATTTACTTCCTTAATTCAGTTCTTACTGTGAATGATTAGTGCAAATAAAATAACTGTTGACTTTTTGGTCTTCAAATTAATATGTAATAACTTGCCTTTTCTCTGAAACAACTCATTTTCTGTTGATGTCAATTTGATTCCACTGCTTTTTGTACTTTGTATACTTGATAACAGTGGCTGACATAAATTATGGTTCTTCTGACCATTTGTTCCTAAGAACATTACAAAATTCCAATATACATATTGAACAATGCCAAAAGGCAGAAACATATTGTAAGATAGGCACAATTATATAATCATCAGGAAAGCCGTTTTAAAACTGTCACAGAATCTATGAGGGAGGACTCAAATGCAGGATGAGTGTAACCGGTTTATTAAGACAATGATAAGACAAAATGAGGTGGTGAGGAGATGAACAGTCCAAACAGTAGGCAGGGATGAGGCACGATGACAAGCAGGCTGAGAGAGAGTGGCTGCTGAGTCCAACACAGGATAACAGTAGGTTGGGGAGCAGAGATGGAAAGGCAATGCAAGACCGGAGAGAAACAGCGTAGCCCAGGCAGGAACACACAGCTCAAGAAGATAGTCACTCATGGTCTCACAGGTACTGCACAGTTACTGCTGCTTGGTAGACAGAGAGAGCAGCAAGGGAAGCTCAGCTTGCTGGACAGGACTAGGCAAGCAAAACAAGACATGGCAAGGCAGATAGAGTATAGCCTAACAATAACTAGAAAAAGAGTAGTAACCTAATAAAAAGAGAAAACAGAACTAAAACTAGGAATAAATTAAAGAAACTAGTTAGTGTAAAAGCAAGAGGCAAACTTCTAAGATTAACTAAAGGAAAAACTAAACACTAAAGTAAACTAAAAACACTAGAAATAACTGAGATAATTAAGGGAAAATACTAAACAGCAAGGATACTCTGTAACTGAGGACAGAATAGGACACGACTAGAATTAGCACAAGTAACTTAAACAATAAATCACTAAGGACTCTAAACTACAACAAGAGAAAGACTAAACAGCACAATGTATAAAGAGTAACAAACTGGCAAAACACGAGGGAAAGACAGCACATTATAAAGGGAGCTGAGAAACAGGTGACAACACTCAGACTAACGAGGAGTCAACAAGAAAGGGAGCAGAGAACATAACAGGTGAGCACACTCAGACAAAGGAGGACTAAACAAGAGGATGTGGTAATTTGAAACCAGGAGGCGGGAACAGAGGAGCACATGGCCAACACAAACACAGACAGAGCCATGTGCTCAAGCACAACACAAACAAAGACACATTAAACAAAGACACACCAGACAAGGGTGCGTTTTCCATACAACGACGTAACTCGCTGCTTCACTACCATAGTACGATGCATCGTTGAGCAAATCAACTAGCTAGTCAGTCACGACTGTTTCCCAAAACCCTACTGTCGTTCAAACTAAAATATATAACATATCATATCCACGTATCACAAAAACAAGAAACTATGCTTCTAACTACAGCCCGAGAGCTGTCGTTCTAACTACACAAGTTTGCGAATGTCCGTTTGAACGATGGTTTCAGGAAACACAAATCGTTGAACTAGCCTATGTTAGTAACGACGGAACTTGGGATGTTGGTTGGCTAACGAAGCTTTTGGGAAACGCACCCCAGAACTGTAAGAGGAGAACCCTGACAGAAACAATATGGATTGTGAAAAGTGCGCTATTAATAACAATAACTTGAGAGAAATAAGTTTTTTAAAGCTATAATGCTAATAGCATGACAGATATTATGCATGTTGTGCAGACATAGCTACAGTAGACATTTTTCTGACTTAAAGAAAACTGGCCATTGGTTATCATTAAGAAATATTATGGAAGTTAAATGGTCTTACAAGGTCATATTATTGTCTCACACAGGCTTTATACTTTAAAATCAAAAATCGGACAAATAGAGCTAAAAAGGGATTTTGGTTGCTGAATTGTTGCTAGTGCCATTGGATATAAAATGAAACATTCAAATTATGAACATACTGTAATCAACTATGGGGTTCTCAACTATGGCCCTCGAAATCACTTTCTTGCAGCGTTTACTTCCAACCCTAATCAAACTGAACAAGCTAATCAAGGTCTTCAAGATTACTAAAAAAGTTTGATCAAGGTTGGAGCTAAACCTCTATGGCCAGAGTTGAGAACCCCTGCTGTATATGTACAAATCAACTGAAGTTGTTTACTACAAGCCGCACACTTTTGGCTGCTCTGACCTGGTAGAACACTGATGCTGATTGTACGTTTCTTCATGAGGGACCTCACAGTGGGCGACTGAGCAGAACAGGTGTATCTCCCTCCATCCTGATCCCTCATCTTCTCCAACTTCAGCTTTTTGGAGGGCAAAATCCAGTCCTCTCCCTTGATATAAAATACACAAACACAGAGGTTATAGAGAAGTGAAAAGCAAAATAGGAACTACATGAAAGATATGATGTAAAAAAAGATAAGGCAGAAGTAATAATTCTAAAGAAGGGAATCAAGAAGGTGAATTCCCACTTTTTACAATTTTATGAATTGAAAATACACCAGAAATTAAAAGATTTTTTTAAAAGTCCCTAAAATGTCCCTAAGAATCCCTGTGGCATTTACAATAAATAATGTTAGTGAGTATGAAAGAGTAATGAAGTAAAAACATAACATAACATAACACCATACAATTCAAGGAAACAAATGTCTGTGCAAAAACCACTCAGAGCACATCATAACCATACAAATGCTTTTGGCACTAGAGGAACTTCTGCAGCCTGCCAACAAAGTCCATTTCAATTAAAATGAAAGTGAATTAAGAGGATTCCCAGTCAAGCCAAGTTCTGGCCAAAGCACCATTGTTTGAGCTAATCCGTTGGCTCCAAACATCTTCCTGTTTCCTCCGCTGGAGTGCAGACACAGAGCGCAATAAACAGGTACTGTAGCTGCTTTACATCAGATTGTGTTCTGCCATTCAAGAGAAGCTTGTTTTTCTGGTTTACTCTATTTTTAAAAATCTGTTTTTATTCAGTCATGCCTTGGGTAACAATTTGAAGTGCATATTTGAAGCCATGTTGACAAATCGAAAACATGTCCTTGCATAATATATATTAAGCTGAGGGGGTTTTAACCTGTCAGAGAATGATAGTGCACATTTATGGCATGTGGTGGAGGACAGACTGTCATTCTAAATAACAGGAGTGACTCATTCTGGACTTTCATTTCATGAAATTTTATGGTCGTCAATCACCCACACCATGACATTTAGAGGGACTTTTTTTTGAGAATAATAACCTGCACTGTGCTTCATACGGCAGGTTATATGTACAATAGTCAAGATTAGTATATTCAACAGAACTTTTTGTCTCATGTGAGTATAACATAATATAATATAATAATTTGTCCTAGAATTACAGTTTCTTTTCATATTGGTGAAAAAGATATATCACATAATATCAAATGATACTGTGAAACTGCACATCAGGATTTTGTTGCTAAAATATATTCATTTTAGTAGCTCAACCTGAGGAATATTTCACATGTGTTGCCAATAGAGAATTTCTAGACATCCTAGATGAACAAATGTTAGAAAATGTTCTACTAAGGTATAAGACGCTTGAGTCACGACAGATGTTTTCTTTGGCAAACATCTGTCATGACTCATGTGGCTTATTCCTTTGATTTAAATTGCTTGTGTCAGTTATATCAGTGGGGGCCTGATTATCTTTCTACTTAAACTTCTACTCACACCATAACATTAACTAACCAGCCACTGGAAAGAAACTAGTCCCTGGTGAGTTTTATTTTCTCACCAAAGCCAATTTTTGCTCGCATTTGGCTGCAACGCTGGTTGCACAAAGCTCATAAATAAACTTTTTTTAAAATCTGAATTGATCAGGGGAATGTAAATTAGACATAACCTCTGGACACTCTTTAGTGTGGATCTACTGTACACTATTCCTGGCTTAGCACATTTCCTGTTCTAACTAAATCAGCTGACAACTTTCACAGCTTTTTCCCCAGACCTGAGTGAATAAGCTTATTTTCACTTTCTCAACGGGACTTTATTAAACAAGCTGGCCTTCCAGGCCTTTCTCTCAGATGTATGAGAAACCTACATGTCCATTACGTGAAAACAGTCCCAAAACCACAGTTATGTAGCAGACAAAGTAATGCATCATGTTAAAAAACTGCTGTGAGAAAAAATGCATTAGATAGTAAATCTGTCACCTCTTTAGCCCAGAAGTACTCCGGTGCCTCGGAAGCTGAAGTAGAACATTCCAGCTCCACATCATCGCCTAATCGCACTTTGAGGTCCTGCACCGAGTTGAAATAACGTGTTAAGTATCCTAAACCAGCCCTGTGCACGGCCACCTCCCGCATATCTGCGAGAGAAAGAGAGCGAACGTATAAGGATAGAAAGGATTAGTCAAAACAGCTCTGCTCCTGGATATATTTGCATAGCATAAAACATGGAAGTAGGTCATGGAAATTCTGAGCATGTTTTCTTCACACAAAATGAACATATACAATATATATTTAATATTATATAAATTATATTTTATATATTTTATACATACATCATATTTTTATACATTTATAAAATATACATGTAAAAAATACATCAATCAGTAAGATTTTTTTATTACTTTTATTCAGCAAGGATGCATTAAATTGATCAAAAGTGACAGTAAAGACTTTTAGACTTACAAAAGAACTGTTCTTTTGAAATTTCTATTCATCAAAGAATCCTGAACATTTTGAGTTTTCACAAAAATATTAAGTTTTTTCAACATTATTAATAATAATAATAATAAAAAAAAAAATTTTGAGCACCAAATCGGCATATTAGAATGACTGAAGGATCATGTGACACTCAAGACTTGAAGTAATGGCTGCAAAAAAATTCTGCTTTACCATCAAATCAATTTGTTATTTTAAATTGTAATGATATTTCACAATTTTGCTCAAATAAATGCAGCTTTGGTGAGCTTAAAGACTTCAAAAAACATTCTTGCCGACAGCAAACTTTTAATTGGCAGTGTAACTTGTTGGTGACAGCAATGGATTATTATCAATGATTATAGCATATTAAGTCCAGGTTGACTGTAATGTGGGCATGGATCATCTTGTCTCCAACTGATTATTCATATTGAACATCGCTGTATAGCTCCATCTGTTTTTTTTCCACTCAGTTTTTCCAATAAATCACCACTGTCAACTCATGTCTAGGCACTGCAAAACCCCCAATCAATATCAATATTGATTTTGTCATCTTAGGAGATAAAGAGTTTTATTTGTCATCTAAACTCTAAATCCCAAATCTAAAACTTCTTTGCGACAAAATGTCAGATGCAACCGGCCTCACACACAACAATGGAAAGATTGAAGCATCTGGACAATCTAGACATATATGGATCAATTAATGTATGTAGCAATCAATGGGGATTTGCATCGCAGCTCAATTACACTCTTTAAAACAATCTTTATGCAGCCCATGTCGTCTGTTACTCACAGTGGATGGGGATGGTGAGGGGCTGGGAAGAGTTGTCTGGTGCTGAACTATTCTCAGAGACACAGCGGTATGGACCCTCAGACCAGGACTGGATGCTGGCGATGAAGAGGAGCAGTCTGTTCTCCTCCCTTCTCACATCCACATCATACAGAAAACACCGGCGGTAGAAATACTCCTGATCTGGCTCTAGCCGATACCACTTCTTCATGTACTGTTGGAAAGAAAAAGAAATAAATATTTTATTACAACAGACTACCTTATGAAAAAGAAGATAATTCAAGTGTGCTATTAGTATACTTCTATTAAACTAAAAATAAGGAAGTATAATTTCAGTCTACTTTTTATGTACTTCTCAGAAATATACTTCATGTACTTCTCAGAAATATACTTAAAATTGCACTTAAGTATACTTGACTTGTAGTATATTTTGCCTATACTTGTACTCAATCTTTTCATCAAGATATACTTAAAAGTATAATTAAGTATTGTAAGTATACTTGTCTTGTAGTTGTATTTACTCTTTTGATAGAGTAGCCTATTAAATATGTTTTCCACATAGTGTTACATACTTAATATGTCTTATAAACTTACGTTGTTTGAAAATATTGATTTATAATATGTTCCTAATTCTGAGTATCTGACTTGTAAACTTGTAGTGTACATAAGAATTTACTTCAAATTTTCAAAGGAATTTCACTTTGCTCTTTCCTCTCCAATGACTAGCCATGTTTTCACTGCTATACAGTAGGGGGCGCTATTACGCATCTTCTGAAAGAGTACAGAATCTCCGGCTCAAAACACAGGTAAAGAAGACGCAGAAACAGATCGAAGATTGCTAACGCAAATGTAAAATAATGTGATCCTCAAACATTAAACAACAGTAAGTTCAAAACAGCCTAACGTTACTGAATGAAATGTCGAACCCATAAAGAGGAAATGATTGTGAAGCTTTGGGGAAGTTGATGGATTAGATTTACTCCATCTATGTTTTGACCATCGTTCTGAATCCGATCTGGATGAAGTCAGTCTTTGACAAAAATGTGATTTTCTCAGCTTTTTGTTTAAAATGTTGCTTTTTTTTTTATGAAAATTACCCATGTTCAAGTGTTGATTAAAAAAAAGCACGAAGCTACAATAAAATGTTTTTAAAATGGAAAGACAGTTAAAGGTAGGCTATATTTCAAGTATAAAAAATGAATACCTAAATAGGAACATAGTAGTATACTTAAAGTGCAAAAATAATATATAAATAGTAAACTGTAAGTATGATGTTATGTTTACTTAAAGAAAACTTACAAGTATTAGTATAAAACTACTAAACTAGTAGTTTGCTGAGAGCACACTTCAAAATGTACTTTCATAAACTAAAAGAAAATGTGCTACATATATTAAAATAGTATACTACTAGAATACTTATAAGTTCTCTTGTAGTACAGATGCAGTACAAATGACAAACATAGGAGTGCACTTAAAATTCACTACTGTTACACTTATAGTACACTTAAACATATACTTGGGACAATTTGCGCTGCCTTCACTTGGCTCGGAATTATCGTAAATACGAGTTTCCTAGGTAAAAATTGCACATGAACGCCCTCCCATTTTGAGCTCGTAATCACGACTTCAGAAGTGGGAATTGTCAAATTTCCGATAGGACGTGAAGGCAGCATTAGTCCGAAGCAGTATTGAAACAGTACACTTACAAGTATACTACTAGTACATTGATATTAGTATACTTACTACATAAAGTATACTTGAACATTACTTAAGTATGCTTAAAATGAACTTGAAGTATACTTCTTTTTCGTAAGGGTACTTACATAAAATGCATATAAATATCAGTTGTCAATCTGTTTCTCCCAATAGTATGTCTTAGTAAGATGATATTTAAATGCTTAGTTTTATGATCAAAGCTCTGTAGTTTTTATTGTGGGGGACAAAACATACAGTGCAAAGCGATACAATGATGTTTGAGAGATTAAAAAAGCCTGTTATATTATATTTAACAGAAATTAACATGATTTTTCTTTAAAAAAAAAAAAAAAAAATGATGTATTGATAGTCAAGTTGCATCAGTCCAGTAAGTGTTCATCTTGAAATATTACTACCAATATAAAAGTTATACTTAGGTTTACTTTATAAAAATCAGTAACAAATTCACAGCAAAAAGACACATGCACCGTGACCTGTAGGTGGACGTATTTAGAATGATACTAAAAGGCCTTTTATTTGCTAATTGAAACTAATAATCAGACAACAGAAGGCATGCAGTAAATTGTGTACAACAGGTTTTTCATCAAGATTTTGATCATTTAGAGGCCTTAGAAATATGATACAGTAGGCTTTATAGGGTTAAGAACGTCTTGCTGATGTTGGTGAACACTTGCCAAATTTGATTAAATATGCTACACTTGGAGGAATTAGACTATCCAGGGCACTGGCACTTGGGTCTTACTAACACAGGTTAATGAGAGTTTGCAAAACAAAACATCTGTCTTTGTGATTGGTGGTATGGAAATCCTTTTTTGCTCGAATGCATTTAGATAGCTGGAAAATGTGACAAACAGACTCTGCACTGACAGAAGCAGCAGATGTTGTGAATCCTCCAAAGGCCCCTCACTGCCAGATACTAATTAAACCCAGAATACTAGCTCTCAGAAACTCAGCAAAACACACACACTGCCTCCTGCTGTTTAAATACCAACTGCAGCCTTGATCTCCAGACAAATAAATTCAAAAGAATGTTGTTCTTTATATTTGTGATTGCCCTATAAGATTGTTTACAAAATCACGGGAGCATTTGTGTTGATATTTGAGAGTAAGTGTCCCTGACAGATTTGTTTGTAATTTTAGATCTCTCTTACTTTCTGTTTCTACAGTAATCAGACCGGCAGCGCTGCAGAGGACGTGCACAGACAGCAACAATAACCTAAATCCTTCTCATTTCCCATGAGAAATAAGGTGTCATTTTGGTTTCAATCTGCTGTTTTCTTGACATTTACAGATAAGTGCACGCCAGAGAGCATTGTGTACCAGATATTTCCTTGTTATTGTGTAAGTGACCTTACCTTGGAGAACCTCTGAAAGTGCACTGTGCTCATGTTTAGCTCAGATTCTGTATCCACACACTCCAATGTCACATCCTGTCCTTCCAGAATCGGCTCAGATGGACCTTTTACCTCCAAAGAACCTGAAAAATAATAAAACAAAACAATACTGAATTTTTATAGAATAAAGCAACGGTTACATCCATATGGCATACTAGTCAAGTCAAGTCAAGTCACCTTTATTTATATAGCGCTTTTTACAATGCAGATTGTGTCAAAGCAGCTTTACAGTGATAAATGGTATATAATTTTGGCTGCACAGCAGCTCTTAAACAAAATGCTGTCAATGTATGCAGATGCAAAGCACTGTTGAATATCAAATGTCAAATGTCAAGTGTCCCCAACTAAGCAAGCCAAAGGCGACAGCAGCAAGGAACCCAGCAACAGATACTAAACAACAGAATTTGTTTAGTATCTCATATTGATGCAGTTCTAGTTGCTTTTTGTCATTCTGATCTGATATATAACATACATCAGTGTATGTAATTATATGTAGTCTACACATCCCTGTTAAAACAGATGTTTTTGTGATGTAAAAAAATAAACAAAGATAAATCATTTCAGACCTTTTACACCTTTAATGTCATAAAAATATAATCTGTGCAATGCCACTGAAAACCCTCACAATTTGACAGATCTAGCATGTTTTTGCAAAGAAGAGTGGGAAAATATTAATGTGCCAGGCTAATATACAACAGACTGAGACAGACTCCTATTCAAACAGACTGGGTGCTTCAACTAAGTGTTAGTTCAGGGGCGTGAATACTTGTGAAGTTAGTTATTACACTTTTTTATTTTATGTTATTTTTTTCTCTGAAATGTATTACTTTGGTTTTTCAGTGGCATTTAAATTATTATTATTTTTACATTAAAGGTGCAAAGGTTCTGATATGATTTATCTTTGTTTCATTTTTATGTCACAAAAACCAGCTGTTTTAACAGGGCTGTATAGACTTTTTATATCAACTCTATAGCAGCCAGAATATTCTCCATTCTTTCTAATCTTCCTGGTTTGTGCACTTTATTTGCATACCAGCCATGACAACAACAGGAACATGTCATCTGATGTGCAGTGTTGTGAAACTGAAGCAAACACAGTATAAATATGAAATGCAACACTGTATAAATCTATAAATACAGAAATGTAGGTATATTTTTTCGTCTTTTAGTTTTACGTGGACTGTCAGTGAAAAATGTATTGTTGTCAAACAAAGGTGAATTTGCTTTCAGACAAATACAGTTTCCTTCAAATGTCGTCTAACTGGTTGGGTCAAGATTACCTAATGCACACCAAGATAGTGTGCATAAGGTGGCAAATTCATAGTCTTGTTTATTTGCATTCTATATCCCCTGGTACATAACTAAAGTAATATTTTGGGCTGTCACATTGCAAATTCAATCATGGGGGTTTTGATAATATGTATCAATAATATAAGATACACGCTATCATATAACCCTGTAACATTACAAAAACAGGAACACTTTCGTTTTCGTTTAACTGCAAAGATTCCCTGAATTACCCCAGAACATTATTGGTAGTTCAGACGAATTCAGTTTTGTGGTTTGCAATTCTGAATGTTTAGGTAGCCTGCATTTTATTTTGTTCAATCATGCAACAATAAAAAAGTGAAAAATAAGACAAACAAAATACAGTAGGCTTTATAGGGTTAAGAACGTCTTGCTGATGTTGGTGAACACTTGCCAAATTTGATTAAATATGTTACACTTGGAGGAATTAGACTATCCAGGGCACTGGCACTTGGGTCTTACTAACACAGGTTAATGAGAGTTTGCAAAACAAAACATCTGTCTTTGTGATTGGTGGTATGGAAATCCTTTTTTGAACATATATAATTTTTTAAATAACCACTATATATATATAGTTTAAATTCCGTACCCCTCACCGGATTTTGTTTTTGTATAGCCTACTGACATTTTGCGTTTGGTACAAGAGCATTTTAGGTTGAAACAGTAAAAGGCATTAAAAATAATGCGAAGACATAAGCAAAATGTTATTTACCAGTGGATCTTTGGAGAAAGGTGATCGCCAGGACTGCGAGGAGAATATAGCCTTTCATTTTGAAGGATCTTGACTTCTTAGTTTGAGAACAGCTTCTGCTAAAATGAAAGTTTGTAAACACAATTTATGAGCGCGGAAGAAGAAAAAGGTGGAGCTTAACGTGCTTATGTTTCTTTTGTTTTTGTTACAAAGATACGATCCATTAATATAATATTGGCATTCATTTTTTCTATAATTGTTATATTAAAATGACAAAAATACTAAAAGACAAACGTTATATTGTGCCATGGTCTCAAAGCATAAACTCCTCATGCAAATCAAGCTTGAGCATCACTTGTATCTAGCATAATCTATGTTCATAGGGTGTGTGCGTGTGAAGGCACCTCAGTGGCAGCTGGCGGTTAAAGTTTTTTTTAGGGTTTTGTGTGATAAACGTCTGATATGTGAATCTATAATAAAGAGATAAAAATCACATTAGGCCTAATTAGCCTTGACGATGCGATTAAGTTACGGCAGGTGACAATGCGATTCATTTGGTTACTGACAAAAAAAAAAAGTTTGGTTTATTGTAGCATACTTCGTAAGAATTTGTTATGACATCCTTCAATTCTTTTTTTAAAAGTTAAGTCTTAAAGGTTAATGTCACAATTACCGGGGTCACATGCCAGTTACTGCTGAGTAATTTTTATGAAAAGTTTCATAGATTCTCTTTACCTTTCCTTTCATTAAGCTGAACTCGTACGTTTGAGAGTTTGAATACGAGTAAAATACAACCCAGTGCAAAGTTCTTAGAACATATAACAGGAATAAATTAGAAATAACACTGAAAAAGGTGATGTTAGGCTAAAATAAAAATGCTGCACGTGCGAAAATGCATTTTTAAAGAAACGCACTCCCTGCACGTTCATGTTTACTGTTGCGACTCGAGGTGAAATAGATCTGGGGCGAGTATATTACCTTCTCTTACCTATAAATGGCTCTGAACTGGAGGGAAGAGAAATAATAATAAACATGTAGGTTAGAATGTACTTAAATTGTAGACTATTAAATAATAATTAGCCTAGGAAATTAGAAGAGGTCTTAACAGTAGCTAGAGCACAATGGAAATTCCCTAGTCTAAAGTTCATTGACCTTACAGTAATTTCAGGTGACTGTAGGTGACTCAGCAACGGTGACGTCTTCAAGAAGAGCAAGCGACCACAATTCTAGTTTTGAACTGTATATGTAACCAATTTGTTTGTTGTAGACAAAGCTTCATGTCTCATATTGACAATATGAAGCCATCATACCAAGACATGGTTTAAGGGTTCTGGTCTGAAAGATGTATGTTAGTTAAAAGTTAATCAACAAAACAGAATACATCAGTAAACCCTTCTGATATCACTATTATCACAGTTAAATTTCATATATTTTCATAAAATTTCACAAATTTCAACCTCAAATAAGGTCCATCAACATTTATTTTTGTTGTGTACACAATGGACATGTAGACATGAGCTGAACTGACAGATGTCAGAAAAGTGTCTGATGTTCTGAGTTACAATCATTGACCTTTATAACTGGCCAACCACTTTCACAACACCACATAAGGAGGGTTCACATACCAACGGTGTAATGCTAAAGATACAAAATTGACACAACAATAATGGACAATACTTTTCCCATTACAGTTTTGCCAAACTTTAATTTTGAGCAATAATACAGAGGTACGTATATCTTTAACAACAAACCTTTGACCAACTGTGAAAATGGCAGCCTTGTGTATTATCAGTCCCTGCACATATACAATAAGCAACACCTGGCAGGTACATCACATGTCCTAATGATGTCATAATATTAATCCTCACACTACAAGTTGAAATGCTTTTAAATATGGCAAGAGCTTCATTTAATTTAAAACCATATTTATAGAACAGTTGTAGCAATAGATGGCCATATTTGATTTTGGACTGCTATGACCAGAATCTAAATATTTGTCTTGGTTTGCATGTGCTTTGCAAGATTCCCATTAAAAAAGGCACTATTACTTCAGCCAACTTGCTCTGTCTATTTCAGGCCTACATTTTCCCTTATGTTAAAACCTAAGAAATTATCCAATCAGAACATTTTCTTAACAATCCAGTTCATCATCAAAAGAGTATAAGAAGTTTGAACACTAAACAGAAATATTAAAAGGAAGAAAAAAAACCTTGAAAAACTACAAAATTCTTACACATGCATACAAAGTGCTAAAACATAAAATAAAACACTTTTCCACTATCATGCCGAATGGTTGTAAGTGGTACCAGTAGTGGTACAAGTAGCATTTCAAACAGTTTGATACAGTACGATTACAATCCGTACTCAGGACAGGAGAATCAAGCTGGTTGAACGGTTTTATTGACATGGAGACTTACGATTGGTCGCTTGTCAGTTGTAAACCTAGCTTTAGAAGTAGATTGGCCTAATTTGATGTCAAAAACTAAAACTGACTCCCCCTTGACAAACTGCTAGTGTGTCATCTTAAAGACACTGTCTTAACATAATGGCTATGTTAACGCAACTGGCCCCAGGTTTTGTAATGTATACGTAAATAATTAAAAGTAAATACCTTTATGCTGATAGGCAAAGCTACTGATTTAAAGTTTAAGGTGCCATTTCACAATACAGTTTGTCTCAATTTAGCTTTTTAGAGGCACAAATAACAAGAAAAAGAATCCAAAACAAGATTTCACTTGTTAAATCTGACATCACGCATCACCATTTCTGGGTCCAAATGCTCATGAAATGGCAAAAGCAAACAACAAACAGTGCTAACTTATAGTGTGCTGTCAGACTACTGAACAATCACAATCCTAACCTTTATCTCCATACCGAAATCTCAGATGGCCAGACAGTGATTCATCTTTTATGAACTGTTAAAATGTTGGTGCCTGAGACGCTGTGTGCCCAGAGATAGTAGTGTACACCACAAGTTTTTAAAAACTTAGCTTAAATGTGTGATATGAATAAATAGTGCTCATAAACGGCTGTTGAGATGGTATTCTCAATTGAAACATATAATTCCTTGGACCAAGAAACAGTATTTCTTGTGTCACGACTTAACAAGTGGATAGTCAGTGTGAGGAGGCTGACATCAGCTCTTGGCCTTGTTTATGTTTCAGGCTCAATACCTGACTTAATACATTATTTATTAAAGTTGCCCTTTTCTTCCCTCTCTTTTGAAATACAAAGAGTCAGTAATGTTCGCTGTTGTTGTCTAATCTTTAGTTTTATCTGAGCTGATCTCTTCCTTCTCTCTCTCTTCCGAAGAGTAGTGTTGCAATGTCTGGTGTCTGTTTCTAGACGGAGCATCTGGAAAGCGCTGTCCGCAGTCCTCGCAGGCATACGGAAGGGCTGCTTTGTCCCCATCCCCACTTAACTGCTCTTTACTGGGTGGACTCTTCCCTTCCATTTGCCGGAGATGAATCTGGTTGAGACTGGAGGCTTGAATTCTCTGGAATTCTGAAATTGTGGATGACGCAGAAGCAGCCAGACTAGGCCTGCCCACAGAGTTGGGCTCCGTCACGATCCCGTGAACCGTGCGGTGATGAAAGCGGATGCCGGAACGGTTTGAAAAGCTCTTTCCACAGAGGCCGCACACGAAAGGCCTCTCGCCGGTGTGTATGCGAGTGTGGATCTTCAGAGCCCCAGACTGAGTAAAGCACTTTCCACACTGACCGCAGCGGTATGGTTTCTCTCCCGTGTGAATTCGCTGATGCGCTCTTACCCCAGCCAGGTGAGGGAAACCCCTCCCGCAATAAGAACAGGTGTACGGCCTCTCTCCAGTGTGAATTCGGCGATGAATCTTAAGTGCTCCAGACTGGCTGAAACTCTTGCCGCAGTCGGTGCAGCTATACGGTCGGGCGCCAGTGTGCACGTTGAGGTGAATGCGCAGATTGCTGTGTGAGTTGAACGCTCGCCCACACTCGGCGCACAGGAAGCCGCCCGTTTTGGATGCGTGCTGTGTTCGCTGGTGCTGCAGTAGTTGCGACGGCCGGGGAAAAGAGGCATTGCAGTGCATGCATGGGAGCTGCTGCAGGCCCTCCTGCTGAGCGTGGCCCTGCTGATGCCGCAGGAGCTCGGCGCAAGTGGGGAAGGTGCGCTGACAGGACAGGCAAGGGAAGGAGGGGAGCGTACATGATGTGCAGGAGGTGAGCGGGCAGTGATGGTGGTGGTGATGGTAGTGATGGTGGGCAACGTGTGCCTCTGGGTCTTTTTGTTGGCGTAGAAGTTGGCTACAGGTTTGCAAACCACGATGGCAGCATAGACATGCAAAGGCCTGAACAGGTGGGGCACCTGGGGACTCAGGATTTGCCTGAGGGATTGGGCTGTGTGTGCTAGTGCCTTTGTCCTCCTGCTGGGGGTGACCAGATGTGCTGCTGGGCTCTCTGTTTTCCTCTTCCAGAGAGAGACCCAAACCTAGACACAAACCCAGGCTGACTGGGACAGGGCTGGGCTCTTTGGCCTGCTCTGATGGGGTGGATTGTAGGGGCGAAGGTGGTTGGATCTGTGAGGCCGGGCTGGTTCTGGGTTTCAGGGTCTGGATTGAGGAACTAGAAGAAGATGAGGAAAGAGGGCAGCCAGGACATGTGCAGGTACGATGCTGAACTACAAAAAAGGGAGATGAGAATGCACAAAATGAGTCAGCATAAAGCAATTAAAAACTATTTCCTTGTATGCCTGGGAACTGAGAACCAGTTATTCAAAAGAATTTGTACTTCAGGATGTGTACTTCACTGATTGGTTACAGGAAGTAGTTAGAGATACATAACGCTTTGGCGTATTAAGTGGTATTTTATAAAAAATAAATTAAATGTATTACTAAAATCTTTTAGTATCTTTATTTATTACATGGCTCTCTGGAAAATTTGATTGTTTTCAGTGTTATGGTTCAGCTGTCAAATGCTTCTGAGTAATGACTGTTGTCCAGAGAAACGCTGTATAACTGACTGCTCATCCATTTTTGGGAAACCAATGTTTCGTATCAGATAATCAGGGTCCTAATCACCCTGTCTGGGTTTACTTTGTGATAATGACCACCTGACTCCTATTATCATTTTTATAATTATATCTTCCTTAAAATATAGTTAGGACAAATTACTGGATTGCATTTATGCTGCCTTTAATCTGCGTTAGAAAGTCTGTGAACATTTGTAGCAAGAATAATTAATGTTTTTTTAATAAATGTTAAAAGGATCTATTATTTGCTGTATCTGTTAAATCACCAGGCAATGATCTCATCATTTGGCAACAGGCTGCTGAGGCCAGTAAATGCAATAAGTAAATGCCTCTAAAGTATTAAAAGAATTGGAACTTTTTGCCGGAATCAATCAATTCTGCATGTTTCGCAGTCCTGCTTCATGAGGATAAAATGTAATTATAACACAATGGTCTGTTGTAATATTTACTCACCATGGCTTTCATGATCTATGGGCTCCCTTTCCCTTTCCTCAGAATGCAGACCAAACCGAACAGCACTTTTCACCTGGCTCTGTCTGGATGGGGTAGACTGAGGAGGATGAGATACTTTGGGCCATGTGGAACTCAGTGCCTCCTCAGTACGTTGCTCTCTCAGTGGATGACCAGAGACTGAAGCACTTGCTGCCATAAGGTCCCCAATAAAATGATGCATATCCAGCCATGAGCATGCACCAGCCTGCGAATTAGTAGTAAATAAATAATATTAGTTGTAAATGTAAATATCTTTTACGCTACTTTGTAGTGTTACTGAGTAATGAGCATCAACGATATTACCAACTTTTACTCTCTACTTGACTACATATTTGAATAAGTATATGTACTCTTTACTCCAATACATTTGTAATGAGTAATGCAATTACTTGTTACATTTTGCATGTCATCTAACTTTTTCTGCAGCAGTTTGTTTCTGCTATAAAGAAGTGATATCACCACCTACAGGGCATTGGAGGTACTATAACTTGTGTGTTTTACCCTTACTCACCCAAACTTGTCAACAAGGCTATTTTACACCAATGCGAGAGCATTAGAAGGTTGTTGTGAATCACAGGTGTTTCATATATGAGATGAGGACATGCCTGCAGCCAGTGATGAGGTCAAAACCTTTGGCTATTTCTTTTTACTTAACAATGATTGATCTGTCATATTGAAGAGACCTTTTTGAAGGATATTGGTTTTCTTATTCCCTTTTGGAGCACTTGAGCTTAACTGAGCCTTAAGTGTTTGTATACGTTTAAAAGTCTGTTGTGTGATTTACTGCAATTTTGAAGAGTTCAGTTTATTTTATTTATTTATTTTTAGAAAATAAACATGAGTGCTCTCCTCATCAACTGTTTCTTCACTGGCATGTCTCTTAGGTGTTGAGGACTAGTGCATTTTTGAGCCTACATTCAGTGCGAGTAAAATACTCAAGTACTGTTAAGTCAGATACTCTAAGACTTTTACTCAAGTTGTATTGGAATTGGTGACTTGTAATGGAGTCATTTTCATTGTAAGGTATCTGTAATTTTAATCAAGTATGGTTTTTGGGTACTCTTTACACCCCTGTAACTGTATTATATTTTAATATAGGATTAATATAATACTATAGGGCCTATATCAATGTCACATTGCTGCATATGCAAAATTATGGATTAAACCGCAAATAAATAGGAAATATAACCTACAAGCATAGGCATAACGGGGTCATAAAACAAATCGCATCATGAGAAAATGACACCTTTAGGTACGCGTAACAAGATACGATACAAGCTTAAGCCATCAATATCAAGCGATACATCGTACTAAATAACAAAACATTCTCATCGATCCGTATCGCTGTGCTATTATATACGCCATAAAGTGCTTCCTTTGCGTTTTTTCCATCAGTAGTATTTCTCCAAGCCATGAAACACGTTACACGCCCCTTTTAAGGCTACTTCCTCGTGTTTATTTTGGCATGTACTCACTGCGAGTCTGTCTTTGTCCATCTGTGGCGCGCCCTCACATAACCAAGTGTGCAACTGTATTAATTTACATTTATGACTAATGTCAGTTTGGCCTTTTCTGTCCTTAGGTGAACCGACAAACGCAGGTTAATCATTCTTGTCTCTTGACTCTACTGCCCCACTTTTTGTTACAGTCTAGAGCTGCTCATAACGCCATCTTTCCATCGACGGCAGTGTATTTCCGGGATATGAATCATGTGACTACATTCCTAGTTTCTTTTTAGCCATACTCTGTACCTAGTCATATACCATAGCAACCATATTTGTCGACTCTATACAGTATAGATTCATAAGAGATCAAAACGTGTCTTTCAGGTACTCTGTTCTGATTTAGTTTATAACTATCAGTTTATTTATATTTATATTTAGTTTATAATCTATCAGTTTTTGTTAAGAAACAATAACTGTCTTGTAATTATATATGTATTTTAAACATAAAACAAAACTATATATATATATATATATATATTAAACAATTAATTGACAGTAAACATTAACTGTCTTGTAATTATATATATACTATAACATCTATAGCGCATATATTAGACGTATGCGCTATAACATCTGTATTTTTTATCTGTTTATATATATATATATATATATATATATATATATATATATATATATATACACACACACACACACATAAAAAATACAGATGTTATAGCGCATATGTCTCACTAGCCAACACAGAACAACTCAGTTTGTCAGGTTGTCACGCATTTGTTTTTGATGACATCTCACCCTTTTCTGTCAGATGGCTGTTGCACTCACAAATAGTAGGAGGTGACAGTCTTGCCAACTCTGACACATCTCTCTGATTTCCTGTTATAGTTGGAACATTTTGCCAGTAAATTATAACTTAACAATTGTGATAGACTTTAGGATACAATTAATGGTATGACTTAGTCATCAATGGACAAATAATGTACCCTGAAAACTGTTACTTTTCCCTTTCCATTATTATCTATGAGACCCACACCCAATATTATCTATTGTTTGCAATCATGTGGTTCTGGTGACGCGCGAAATACCGGTGGAGGGCAAGCAGTGAAAATTAGAATGGAAGAGATGGAGAAAAGTCCTTTCTGTGCTGGTTTAGAAAGGTATAAACAGAAAATCACAACATATGTTGGACGTGATCTTTATGTTAAGAAGAGGAGCGACTTTTCCACTGAATTGAAAGACTTTCCTGCCATCGAGGAGGTAGATATAAAGAATGTGAAGTTGCCGTCATGCCGTGTTCAGTTCTAGTTTGGCTTGTTTATATCGCGCTGCCTTTCTGCTATAGTGACGTTAAGGGCAGTATTTTTGATTTTCTGTCGTGATTGTGAAAAATGTCGTCATTGTAGATAATTTATGCTGAATCGAGAATTGCAACAGGAGCTCACATCATCGTTCAAAGAAATAACTGGACGGTGTAATACAATTGTTGCCTTTTATACGTGTAAAAACACACTAAGGGAAGCAGGTTGAGGAGGTGACGGGAAGACGCCGTATATCAAATCTAATAATGTCACTGATTTAACCCACTCCCTATCACTCAATAAAACAATAACATAGCTGAGTGTTTTTGAAAGTGTTGTATTTTGTTTTGGTGTAACATTTCATTTGCGAGTATTAGCCTACTCTCACCCGGTTTGTGAATGAGTATAAACTTGCACACAGCCACTTCAGAACTGTTCACGAGCTTTTATGGGTTTGATTTTGGTTGTCATTTGTTTAAATAAATACAAAAAAAACAGTATGTCGGTGTCTATCATAGACTGTAAACAAAGACTATAGAATAACACAAGACATGTCACTCGTATTGTTTTGAATGGGAGAAAGTGTAACGCTCAATATGGCGGAATAAGTCCCGCCTTCAAAATAAGAGCCAATCGCCGACCTGTAAAGTCATCGCGTCACTGTAGCGGCCGTTAGAAGCACCGGTTTCTATAGAAACAGTCAGACGCGCGCCTCCGAAATGAGGCACAAGAGACGCGCATTTAGGTCTGCGCATGCGCATTAGCTTGATCCAGCCTAAACACTGTTTTTTTGTCATGATTTGAGCGTTTGGAAAAAAAATTATGAGACAGTTGTTGTCAGATTTCATTGGTGATTTCAAATATGAAATTTAATGGAAAGCTTGGCAAACAGCTTTGGAGAATTTGATGTTTCCCCATTCAAAGAGATAGGAGCTGCATGATGCCCAGGATGCCCGAGAGGCGTTTCAAAGATGGCCGCCGAGTGAAATGACTTGTCTTAAAGGGACTTTGCTGTAAAAAAAGGGTGTCTGTCCGCTGAATGTGACCCTCCGATTCTCCTCCGTGGCCATATGGGAAAGTCAATATTTACAAAGACAACATTAAAACTACACTTGCATTTAACGTTACACCCTTCCAACAAAGAAATGAATCGACTTCTGTCAGCTTGTTAAACATTTATTTATTTGGACATTTTCTACCATATGATGGCTGACGCAGCAGCGCGTGACACTGTTCTCATGGTAACCAGATCAACATTGTGAACGGGATAGTACAAAACTTAAGTGAAAACACCAAATTATCATTCAATGGGATAAAATAGCTTCTCTTCCCTGCAAACGATACCATGAAGAATGTGGATATTTAACCAAGTCAAAAACAAATAAGGTAAGCAGGTATCCATATTCATTTCAGTATCAGCAGACGTAAAACGCTATTAAAGGCGACAACTTTTAAAGTTAAAAAAATGATATAAGTTATAAAAAACGGTATAAGTTATGTAAACGATATAAACACATTCTGGGTTCTCGATTTTATCGATTTGAGCAACCATAAACGATGCAAAACATACGAATTTTGAGTTTTTGATAGGATTCCTATATAGAAAAATCACTCCCTGCCCTCCGGACTCATTCGCGCTGCTGCAGTGATATCATGTTCAAACAACCTATGAACACCCAAACCTCTTGAAAGGACACGTGAAGCAGAAGAGTGATGGTGACAATACCAGTCTACTCTGTAATATTGTGCTGTCTGACTGAATCTCAACTGCATGGCACTATGATAGTAAGAACAAAAATTACAGAACAACAATTGACTTGCACCCATTGACTTCCATAGTATTATTTTCCTACTATAGAATCAGTGGGTGCCAACTGTCTGGTTACCAACATTCTTTAAAATATCTTCTTTTGTGTTCAACAGAAGAAAGAAACTCATACAGGTTTGGAACAACTTGAGGGTGAGTAATGACAAAATTTTCATTTTTAGGTGAACTATCCCTTTACCTGCTCTCTAAATATAAGCCAGTTTAACAGACGGCTTAGATTAACCTGTTAACTGTCACTGGCCCACCAGTGGGCCCACAGCCATTATATATTTAAACAGTAATATCCTATACTAAACCTAAACTAATCTTGACAAATTATATATCATTTGAAAGCTTAGAATCTCTACTTTTCATATTTGATTTTCAAAACAAATTACAGAGGAGCAGTAATTCATCAATTTGCAACAAGTCTATTTTCACACTCATAAGGCATGTTCAGACATTTATTTTGAAATAGCGATAAACATGAAAAATCATGAAAGATTGGTTGAAACATGTTTGTTTTCATGCCAAGAGTTCAAAAGATAACATTCATTAAAAAATTTTGAGAAAAAAAGGTCTGAAAATGTTTTTAATAGAAAACAAATACATTTATGATTGTGGCGGCAATCTATAACCCACATACATGTTGTTTTTATGTTTATTAGAGGCTTCATATCAAATTCTGCCAAACTTCCCATACTACTTCTATATAGTATGTGTACTTCATAAATTGTATAAAAAATAAAGGAAAAATATGGTTCAGATCACTCAAACCATATATGGAAATGGAGGCGCCATTATATGGCCAGTAATAGAGCATGGTTGTCATCTAGTGAAAAAGTTTGGTACTGCGCCTAAACAAAATCTTACTGAAGGCGCATTTTTTGAGATATCAACCTGAAATTTGGAACACTTGTTCAGATTTTTGGATTTGATTTTCTTGCAGTTTTAGAGTAAAACTTGTTTTGTAAAATATATATTTTATATACAATATAAAATATTATATTTTTACATTTTACATTTTCATAAACTTAAACTTCTATAACTTTTTTTCTCTTTCACTTACATAATTTATTTCACTTCTACTATAATCTGCCAAATTTTTATCTTTAAAACAAGACCAGCCTTATGTCTTTATTCCAAAGTATTCTTGAATTACAACCATTTAAGTTTGGATAGTGCATTTTCATGTCAAAAAAAAAAAAAAAAAAGTTAAGAGGTTAAGCCAGGATTAGACCTTAGTTTAATTAGGACATTTAAGTAGCTTTTATAAACATACCTTAGAAAAAAAAAAACATTACTGGTGTGCATCTTGAGACAAAACAATGGCACTGACATATTTTAAGATATGCCAGTGCAAGTTGCTTTCAGTTAAAACAGCTTAAACATGCATTTTAGACTGGGAATAGGCTTAAACCTCGTCTGTGAAACCAGGGGATAAAGTCACAAAAGATCTGGCACTTACATGTGAAATAAACATCAACAAGAATATGATTAATGATTTATATGGTTTATCTGCATATTCTATGATTTGTGTTTCAGTTGAATATACACTGCCTGGCCCAAAAAAAAAAAAAAAAAAAGTTTGGATTAAAATAGACAAATGTTTATGACAAGTCTATGATTGGATCATTATTGCAGTAATTATTATGTTTCTAGCATGTTATATGTTTGGCAACAGTTCTTCTAACCCTAATTGATGGAGTGTGTAGCTTTTCATTTCTTCAGCAACCATGTAGGAAGACACATAATGGTCATATTCCAGGATGACAATGACAAAATGCTTGACTCTTGCATTGTCAAAACAAGATCTTGACCAAAAACTGATGCATCTCTTGATGGAAATAAATGTTGTGATGTTATTTCCATCAAGAGACGCATCGATTTTGATCTTGTATTGACAATGCAAGAGGTGAGCACTCTGTAAAGTCTACTCCAGCACATCCCAAAGACTTACACTGAGGTTAAGGTTAGGACTCAGAGGTGCCAGTTCATGTGTGAAAATGATTCTTCATGCTTCCTCCCAACCATTCCTTCACAATTTGAGCCTGATTAATCTTGACACTGTCATACTGGTATATGGCCATGAAGTATCTTCCTACATGGTTGTTGAAGAAATGAAAAGCTACACACTCCATCAATTAGGGTTAGAAGAACTGTAAACATAACATGCTAGACAAATAATAATCACAGCAATAATGATCCAGTCATTGACTCTTAAATATTTGCCTATTTAAATCCAAACAGCAACTTTTTTTGGCCAGACAGTGTATTATTATATAATCAATTTAAAATGTTGAATTTAGAACATTATGCCTATTTTCAATTCACATATTTACTTAAAAGACTTGTTAGACTTTCTGTATACATATTCAACAGTGCATTCTTTTTAAATTTTAATTTTTTTGTAGATGAAGTAATGAAATTTTGTTTATGCCACATTATGGTGCACCTAAATTCAATTCTTTCAAGGCATGTATGTATATAATATATTTGGTCACTAGATGGGGCAATTTTCCATGAAGACAGAAGTTGTTTACTCTATTCACATCCCAGCAGACACTGCCTCAGACTAAATATAGCCTACTTGAATTCCAGTCCTATTTTAGAAAAAAAAAGAAACTAAAGAATTGAGCTGTTATAGCCATAATGCCATGATGTTGTTTACTTATAGGGCCCACAGTGGAGGCGCTCTCAATCTTGCTCTTGAAGATCTACAGCTGTTTCACAGGTTAGTCAAACTACATATAGGCCTGCTAATACAGGAAAAGCGAATAAGAGTGCTTTTCTCATTAACCCCAAATAACAGTAAGGCCACTATAAAGTGCACAGCAGTTGAGCTGCTTAAATATTTAAAGTTCTCCACTTTTTATGCAGCTGGGGGGAGGAGTGGGTGGAGGAGGAGTGAAGAAACAGAAGACAGTTTTGGCGTTGTGGTGAGAATGGAGGAAATGGACATGATGGTTAATTTCTGAGGCAAATTAGTAGATCAAAGTTGATGTGGTGGAAAAGGAAGTGCCTTTAAGGTAGTCTAACAAAACTAACTTTTTAATATAGAACTGTCTATATTTCTATATTAAATGAATGTTAATTCAGTTAATATATTAATTATATTTCTTAAAAGCAACAGAAACTATTTCAACAGAAGAACCCACAACAATGACTTCTTGTATGATGAAGCTGAAACCTATTTTCAAATTATAAATCAGTAATTTTGATTCTTGACATCAAATAATAAAATAGGCCTATAGCTAGATACTATATTTAATACATAATTACATTTAATAAATGTATTAATACTTAAACATTATGAGGATGTATATATTAAAGGTGCTATTATTTTAGTAGGCTACTAAATAGAAATTTGTAGAAAATTATGTTGAATGTTTTTCAAAAAATGTATGAAATCCACATGAAACAAACATGACATTTCTAAAAACAAAACTAAATTTTTAAAAGATTTCTCCATTGTATCGTCTAGCACGTCCTTATATGTCACTGACACTATATGCAAAGAAAGAAACCCCTACTGCTTCTGTCAGGCTCAAACCGATCCACCTTCAACCAATGTGCTCTAGTGTTTGACTGCTACCGTAGAGGGCGGAGCTACAGAGATGGGCGAGCCGAAAAAAACGTGCTTTCTGTATACATACTAGTGGAACGTGCCGAAGCCAGTTAATAACAGGCAGTGACTCGAGGAGTTGACATTTATCAGAGGCTGCTCTGCGACTGACATCATTCATTTCACCTGGCGTGGGAGCCGAGAATCAAAGACAGCAAAAGGGATTCTGACATGCACTTTCAGAAATGTGAGTACGACGACTTTTTTATTTATAGCCTATTTTTATTTACAAGATGTAGGCCTATACAGTAGAAAGAAATGGAGAATATAAGATTAATGTTTTTTGATATGAGACAACAAGTAGCCTATGACAGGAGACAGGTGTGTTAGGTGTTCGGGCTACTATATTAGACCCAAAAAATGAAACATTGACATAAGTCATTTAACAAAATACACATAGGCTTTTAAATATAACTATTTTGCTGAAAACAACGTATGGGATACTACTTTTTCTTTTGCTGTTTATATGATTTCTTTTATGACGTAAGTTCAGTGATGTATGACCGTTCAAAAATAGACTTAACTCATTTGAATAAAGGATCCCCCAACAACATAGATACTGTCAGTCATTGAGTTCATTTTTACAGCTTTTTGGACAAACCCCTTGATAAATTACTCCTCCCTTTTAGACTTTCAGTTCCCGTTTTTAATGGGTGTGGGTCTCATTTTTTACAAAGAAAACCTTGTGAAAAATACAGCGAAAAGAAAACTGTCAACTATAACGGAAGAATTTTTACTACTGGAACAAATATATCTCGTGGAATAAAACAAGTATCTAGAAATAAACTGCAACCTAAGACTTTTTAATGAGTAAATATATTTACTGTGTCTGTAGTGAGAGGGGAGTGAGCCGCGGAATCCCCGCGAGGACACCCGCGCCGCGTGACTCATTGGCCAGGGATTTCCGTCTTTGAAATTACGAGACAGAGGTGCGAGGGTATCCCAGCAGCTAATGCCCACCCGTTCGGACATTTTAAGCATGAAACTCAATCTTGTGTAACTTAGAGTAGCCGTGTGACCTTTGAAACTGTTGCGGCTGATAACTAAAGCAATGTTATTTTTTACATAGGCTAGCTACAGTAAAAAAATAAGTATCAAGTGTTACGTCATACCAGCGTCTGTCAAACGTCGATATAACATTCCCTCATTAAACTCATAACTTAAGCTAGTTTAGGATTCTAAACCAATTATGTCTAAATTATGTCATTAATGGCAGCTACAACAAAGAGAACTGTTGTTGTTACAACATACCCCACTACTTATTTATGTACTTTTGTTTATTAAAAATCAATCAGGGTCAAATCCTATGAACACTACTTTTAAATCAAATAAAATTAGAAAAAATATAAAAATTCATGAAACATAATTTAAAAAAAAAAAACAACAACTGTGTTTGTGTTAATCAACTTTAGACCTATACTGTACTATTTGTGTGTCCAGTATGTAAATGCTTTATAAATACAAGGGTAATGGTCATGTATAATAATGATTTCACCCCTGTAGCTCATTTCTGATTGGTTAAGCTAAACCCACCCTGTGTTAAACCATATATAACCGTCAAAATCAACATTTTTTAAACTCCATTATTGTTTTAACTCCTTCAATATTTGACCATATTTAATTTTTTTTTTAAGCTTTCACTTAATGTAGCACTTTAGTATCTGATTTTTTTTTTTTTTTTTTTTTTTTTTTTTTTTGTATTTCTTTAATTTGAGTCGGTTATATGCATTTTGAGACAGTGAGCTTTAAAAAGTAACAGGCTGAGAAGTGGAGTAATTAAAATGAACTGGAATAGAGAACAAGAAAAAAAAAAGAGGAGAGATAAGAAAAGGAATGATCCTCTCGAGGTTATGCCCAGTGGAATTTCCATGCTGATTAAACCAAAGCAACCTTCCTCTTTTGAATCCCCTTCCCCATAAGAATTACTTAATGTTTTGGTGAAACCAGTTACTTTTCCTGTAAAGGAATACCTTACAGAAAGAGACAAAAAAAGCAGTTCTTGTGTCTAAGCTATATATAGATGAATCGACTGAAACACTAATATGAGTTATATAGGCAAAACTATTACATCATGGAGCTACATAATATACTCTGATTAGCTCATAAAAGATAATAAAATAATTTAGAGGTGTTTCTCTCACACTTCCTTGTGGGAAAGAAATATCTGTGAGTGAAGCAGTAATTTGATTAATATTTATATTAGATCTTCCTTGTTTATTCCTGGTGGCTAGATGAAGTATTGCAGCTTAACTGTGATCTATACAGCTGATTTCAGCTCAGTACCGCTACTCAGTGCGACATCTGGTAGGCATCAAATCTGACTCTAAATCAGTACCTAAGCATCTATTCAGACACCTCTGATGGGGCCCCTCTAAAGGATGTACGTCACAGCAGGAAGATGTGGTTTGCCACGAAGAGCGTAACGGAGAAAGGAAATAGTTACAGAGAATGTGCTGTGAGAACCTTCTCCATAGACGCAGGGTTTCTGATAAAGAAGACAGGTAGACGTGACCTCACTACCTCTTTTCCAAATGGAATACCTTCCTCACGGGTGAGAGGATGAGCATTATGCTCCTTCGGTGGAAATGTCTTTCTTATCTCACGTTTGGGGTCAAAAGACTGAAGAAACTTTCCTTCTCTTTGCTCTAGAATACGTAACTGAAGCCCACTGGAAACCTCCGATATTTGCATTTGCTGTCTTTTTCAGTTTCTTTTAGTGACTAACACAAAGAAAACACATTTTTATGTCATACCAGCACCTGCTATTAAAAACGGCCCTGGGGAAATCACATTACTGTAGAAATGTTACTTGAAATTACAACAACAACAATAAATGTGCATCCAGCAAGATGTACATGTTTTACTTGCTTTGACTGCTTGAACAAATCTATTAAATTTACAGTGACATTTTAAAACAATTTAACTATTTAATAGAACGATCAAAAAATACCAAAAAAAATAACTAAAAATATTTAGCATTTATTTTCATTCTGATGTATAAATATAATTATTAGGATAATATTGTCACTGCTTCTAGTTAATAAAGTTCCACCACTTTATTATTGTAAAATAAATTACATACTTTAAAAAATCTTCATAAAGTAAATGAACTTGATAGTGGGAAAGGGTGGACTCTTGATAAATGGATATCAATTTAGATATTTAAAGAGACTACCGTTCAAATGTTTGGGGTCGGCAAGTTTTTTAAAATATTTTTGAAAGCAGTCTCTTATGCACGAGGAATTTATTTGATCAAAAATACAGTAAAATAGTACTTTTGTAAAATATTATTACAATTTAAAATAACTGTTTTCTATTGTGTTATATTTTAATTTATTCTTGTGATGGTAAAGCTGAATTTTCAGCAGCAATTATGCAAAGGTGTAAAGAGTACCTGAAAACACACTTGAGTAAAAATACAGATACCTTACAGCAAAAAAAAATGACTCCGTTACAACTTACAAGTCACCAGCTCCAATACGACTTGAGTAAAAGTCTTAGAGTATCTGATTTAACAGTATTTAACTATTTTACTCATACTGAATGTAGGCTCAAAGATCAAAATAGTCCTCAACACCTAAGAGACATGCCAATGAAAAAACAAGAAATTTGTGATTTGTGAGGAGAGCAATCACATTTATTTTCTAAAGTAAAAATAAAACTGAACACCTCAAAATTGCAATAAATCAAGGTCGACACAACAGCCTCTCAAACGTCTACGAACACTCAAAGCTCAGTTAAGCTCAAGTGCTCAAAAAGGGCGTAAGTAAACCGATATCCTTCAAAAAGGTCTCTTCAATATGAAAGATAAATAAAATAATATTAAGTACCTGGTTTTGGCCTCATCACTGGCTAAAAGTTGCTAATTTCTTTGCCAATATTCCTGTGTCCACAGCACCGAAGGAAAAGGCGTGTTACCCTCTGCCCACAGTGAAGAAACTCCTGGAGCAGAAGAGAAAGAGAGAGACCTCCTCAGCACCCCCCTCCTGCTCTACAGCATCGTATACTGCTGGTGGTGCTGCATCTGTCCCAGTGAGTCAAAACTATTATATCTCTAAGTATGAATGTCATGAGGCTCATATAAATGGCTTTAATCATCCTTCAAAATGTTTCCAACAGGTGTTGGCATCAGTACATTCTCCCACTGCCGGTGAGTCTGACCATCTCTGCTAAATGAGGATTTTGCTTATAAAATGGCACTTCAATGACATTGAAATTCTAAAGATCTTCCCTTACCTTTGCAGGAACCAGTGCAAGCTACACAGACATGGCCGCAGTTAGATATGACCGATGGGATGTTCCCAGCATTCATCAGGCACATTCCTCCCTACAGCAGTGCAACCCTTTCTCATTCATGCCCAGTTCCTCCGCCACACAAAACTTTACCCAGACTGGACAGACGCTTGCTGCTGGCTACAGTCCTCAGCAGATGCCAGACTGCCAGGACGCCCAGACAACACAGCAATATGTAAGAGCTCTATAAGTATTTCAGGTAGCATAATAAAATTGAAGGCTTACAAAATCATGTTAATTTGGTTCATTATGGATTAAAAAATATATATATTTTTTTTTCATTTTCATTTCTTACAGTCTATAACAGAGTGCCCTGTAACTGCAGCCGGGACTGATATGACTGGGACAGTCCCCATTCAGAGCTCCGGCTTGTGTTGGCCATCTGAATCCAGAGCAGAGGATCACACAAGCCAATACGTTCTCCAAGATTTCAGGCCCCAAATGGATATGGTGAAGCTGCAGGAGGCTCGAGTCTTCCTGCAGAATATGGATTACAGTAGAACCACCTGGCAGGATGATGATGGGGACACGTAAGTCAAAGGAACATTTTCTGAATGTTGTTTAGGGTGGAGATTTACTACCACAGATGCAGTAACAGGGTTTCATTTTAAAGAATGACCTGTAGTTGTAGTTTTAAGCAGCCTAGGACTTCAAATGAGTACTCTACTGTTCAAAATTAATATACTACTGTACACTACTGTTATTTGATTAAATGCTGTTATGCTCACCAAGGCTGCAAAAATACAGTAAAAACAGTGATATTGTAACATATTACTACAATTTACAATAACTGTTTTAACTATTTTAATACATTTTAAAACGTAATTTATTCATGATGGCAAGAGCTTTGGTGCTAAAGAAACATTTGTCTTTTTTATCAATGTTGAAAACAGTTGTGGTCCTTAATATTTTTGTGCAAACGTGATACATTTTTTAAGGATTTCTTGATTAACTAAATTCAAGCATTTATTTAAAATCAATCTTTTGTAACATTGTAAGAGTCTTTACTCTCACTTTTGATCAATTGAGTGCATCCTTGCTGAACAAAAGTATTTCTTTCAAAAACTAAAAAAAAAAAATCTTGCTGACTCCAAACTTTTGAACGGTAGTGTATATAAGCTCTTCTTATAAATTTAGGGGGGTTTCTCCTCAAGAAAATGGGTCAATGATTAAAATTTTAAAAAATTAAAGCTCTTTGATGCTTATTCGAAAAGGTTTTGTCACAGGTTGTGCAGCATGTGGTGTGACTGCCCAAAAACATGATATTTATGAATGAATAATTCTATATATTCTATAATTCTAATATTTCTACAAAAGTGTTTTTAACCCTTTTGAAAATAAATGATTAATATGTGTACACAGAAAATTTTTTACTAAAATTTTAGAAATATTAAATTTAAACTTTTTATTTTTTTTTGGTTTAACCATATTAAACCAACATAAATATAAGGAGGTGACAATTTTGTATGCCAAATAACATTTGCAGTTTTATTTAGATACCTTCCAGTCGCATACTGTCGTTATGTAAATTGCTCAGTAATGTAACCACATTAGGTGTTACACCAGAGTGGTCTTCTAAGGCCTTGTTTCTCACCTAATGAAACCATAGTGTAAGTGTAAGTCCTATCGGAAAGTGACTAACTGAAAACAGAAAGGTTGTTATAGAGCTCTGCACTGTAAATTAAAACTGAAACTTTGTTCTTCCTCTCTTTTAGGATTTTACATATCTACACTGCGAAAGGCCTGAGGGAATATGCTTTTGCTGCTGCGGAGAAACTCCGTGGACTGGGGAAGTTGGACTCTAAAGAACACAAGGGCAAGGTTAATATCACAAAAAATACTGTTAAAGGGCCTCTATTATGCTTTTTCAGATATTATTCAGATATTCATGTAGTGTGTAATATAGCTGTTTGTGAATGTAAAAGGTCTGCAAAATTTCAAAGATCAAAGTGCACCATAAATAGAGTAGTTTTCTCTTAAAAGAAAGAAAGGATTGTGAACTGCCTGAAACAATTTGTCAGTAATTCCAGTCTTACTTCCTAAAAGGACCTACGTAGGTTTGTAACAAATTTGCATAATGCCAGCCTATGGTCTTCACTGGCAGGCCACAAATAACGTCCGATTTAACCCGCACTCTAACACTGTAGTTTTAACTGATGCCTGGAAGTGTTTGGTTTGTGTTGTCGACATGTTAAAGGGATAGTTCACCCAAAAATGAAAATTCTGTCACCATTTACTCCTCCTCAAGTTGTTCCAAACCTGTACAAAGAAATTTATACAGGTTTCGAACAACTTGAGGGGGAGTAAATGATGACAGAATTTTCATTTTTGGGTGAACTATCCCTTTAAGAATACATTGTTTTCTGAGATGCGAAAGAAAATCCACTTTGCCTATATATCTAAAGAATGAGAATGATACGGTAAAACCGACGCTATCATTTAAGTTTGTATCAGTGTGTATATCAGAGCTTTGGAAGCCTCCAGAGCTGAAATTCAGATATGGTAATGGTCGCTTCGTTTCCGACACACACTGTAAGCAGTAAACCAATCACACCAGACTGGGCCATCTGACCAATCAGAGCAGAAAAGACTTTATCAAACCATTTCAGACACTTTTAGATGATGCTGACAATGTATATTATGAGAAAATAAAATTGTTTTGTGACCTTGGATGCATGTAAACCTATTGTAGGAGACCTCTAAAACAAATTCATAATACCCCAGGGAATTGTTTTATTATTAATGCACTCACTGACTTTTTGTTCCTTTGTATCCAAGACTGCTTTGCTGGTGGCCGTAACTGCTAATCAGCCAGATATAGTCCAGGATCTACTCTATCTTGGTGCAGACATCGGCATCTGTGATGTCAACGGTCAAACTGCGCTCCACCTGGCTGCCACCTATGGGTTCCCCCGTGTCATGGAGGTGAGAGACCACCCATATGCCAAACCATTCAAAATAACAAAATCATCCAACTAAACTTCTATGATTTAATAGGTTATTCTCTTTGCTGGACTGCGAGTGGACCTGGAAGCTCGTAATTTTGAAGGTATAAACCTTTACCTAGTGCTCTATTAAGCGTCATAATTATAGTATCATCTGAGGAAACAATAATATACAGCTCTTGCTTCTGCCTGCTATCTTTAGGCCTGACTCCTCTGCACTGTGCAGTGATCTCTCACTGTGCCACGATGAAGGCTATAAATGCCTCCTCCTCATCCTCAACATGGCTAGTCGATGGCAGTCTACAGACTCAAGCAGAAGATAAACTGACGTGTTTGCGGCATCTTATAAATGCTGGGGCTTCAGTTCTCAGTCAGGTACTCCATTTAATGGCTGTTTAATGTTTTATATTTCAGGACAGTTTTAATCCCAACGATAATGAAGTGATGTGTTAATTATTGCTAAAGGACTCTTTGGGGGAAAGTCAAATGGAGCAGAGACAACCATTAAATAATACATATTATGAAATATTAAGCATTACGCCTGGCCCATAATATCATGTCTAAAGTACCCTAATAAAGCCATTAAAATTTTTGTATCATATACACTATGTTCAAAAGTTTGGGGTTTGTAAGATTTCTTTTATGCCCACCAAGGCTGCATTTATTTGATCAAAAATACAGTAAAACAGTAATATTGTGAAATATTATTACAATTCAAAACAGACTTTTCTCTATTTTAATATATTTAAAATATAATTTATTCCTGTGATGGCAAAGCTGAATTTTCAGTAATCATTACTCCAGTCTTCAACATCACAGGATCCTTCAGAAATCATTCTAATATGCTGATTTGGTTCTCAAGAAATGTTTCTTATTATCAATGTTAAAAAGAATTGTGCTGCTTAATATTTTTGTGGAAAGTGCGATACCTTTTTCAAGATTCTTTGATGAATAGAAAGCTCAAAAAAACAGCATTTATTTGAAGTAGAAATCTTGTCTTATGTCACTTTGATCAATTGAATGCATCATTGCTGAATAAAAGTATTAATTTATTAAATATCTTAATGATCGAAAACTCTTGAATGGAAGAGTGTATAAAACATCACATTCTCCTAATTTAATTTCTAATTCTACATAATGTGGAAGGGACAATGAAACAATTTTGCTGAATTGTAACTTATTTAGCTTGTGCTTATTTGCTATTTTATAATAATAAATATTTTTAAATAAATGTTATTTTTTCACAAGAATTACTTTGAAATCAAAATATAATTGGTGGAGACCTGTTGATCCATTTTTTTTCCCACGGTAGGCCACATGCAACAGCAAACATACAAATCAGATACTGACATTTACAAATTATGGTAAATATTTCCATCGGATAGGCAAAGAAAAGATATTTCCCAAATGTTCCTTTCTGACAGACAGACAAACAATTGATTTTGTCATTGTTCCATATAGAGCGGTTTCGTTCTGAGAATGCCGCCAAAAGGAGGAAATCATTCATGCCACGTTAGCTTTGATGTTGCTTTAGTTTCACTTTGTTGACTAGAATGCCTCTGTCTTTTTCAGGAAATCAAAAGCAACAAGACAGTTCTTCACCTGGCAGTGAAGGAGGGGAATATCCATCTCGTGCGCTTCCTCCTGAGCCTCCAACTCTCCAATATACAGGCGTTCATCAACATGAAAGTGAGAAACATATGATGACGTTATTGTAGGCTGTTTACTTTCATATACCTACGAAATCATACTTGGGTAATATCACGCTCGCCTCTTATCGCAGGTAATCGCAGCCACGGTGAAATTTAGACCAACAGAACTATTGTTTGAAGACGTGTCACTCGTATTATTATGAATGGGAGAAAGTGCAATGCGCAATATGGTGGAATAAGTCCCGCCTTCTAAATAAGAGCCAATCGCCGATTGGTAAAGTCATCGCGTCACTGCAGCGGCCGTTAGAAGCTCCGGTTTCTATAGAAACAGTCAGACGCGCGCCTCCGAAATGAGGCACAAGAGACGCGCATTTAGGACTGCGCATGCGCATTAGGTTGATCCAGCCTGAAAAATACCATTTTTTAAACAAAATTTATGAGACAGTTGTTGTCAGATTTCATTGGTGATTTCAAATATGAAATTTAATTGAAAGCTTGGCATACAGCTTTAGAGAATTTGATGTTTCCCCATTCAAAGAGAAAGGAGCTGCACTTGGATGCCCGAGAGGCGTTTCAAAGATGGCTGCCAAGTGAAATGACTTGTCTTAAAGGGACTTTGATTACATGTTCAGTCTGTAGTGTTTCATCTAAAGGCGTTTTGACAATGGTGTCTTCTGTACGCGGAAAACTCAAAGGAAAAACTTATCCGTTTTAAGCATATTGTTGTCATGTAAACATACCTACGCTAAGTCTGAGCAACAAGCTGTAGCGACGTTTCGTTACTAAATGAATTCATTTTT
Source organism: Ctenopharyngodon idella (assembly GCF_019924925.1). Taxonomy (NCBI): domain Eukaryota; kingdom Metazoa; phylum Chordata; class Actinopteri; order Cypriniformes; family Xenocyprididae; genus Ctenopharyngodon; species Ctenopharyngodon idella. The sequence continues at coordinate 25,838,723 of NC_067235.1, read as the reverse complement.
GATCGAATCGGTAAATTGAATGAATTGAATCAGTAATGAACCTATAAAGAAATTCACCTGATTTGTTCCTGAATGAATCAGAGTTTTTAACTAATCAGTTGCATGAATGACTCAATGACCCACTAATAATTAGGCTACAGTAATTTGTTGTTCCTGAATGATTACGTGTTTATGAATGAATCGTTTGAATGATTCACTGAATCAGTCTTAAAAAAACAAAAAACACCTGTTTCATTCCTAAATGAATCAGAGGGGGGTTTTTTTTGTTTGTTTGTTTTTTTTACAAATCAGTTGAGTGAAGGACCCAGTTACCCACTCACACAGTATAGTTCCTGTATGATTTCGTGTTTTTGGATGAATCAATGGAATGCTTCACTGAATCACTTATAAAAACAACCACTTGTTGCTTTCCTTAATGATTCAGAGGTTTTTTAACGAATCAGTTGAGTGAACGCCCAAGTGACTCACTTATAAATACTTAATTTGTTTAGTTCCTGAATGATTCCGTGTTTTTAACAGCCACTTTTGCATTCCTGAAAGAATTAGTATGTTTGAAGGAATCAGTTGAATGGATGGATGATTCGGGGCAATGTAGTGGCTCAGTGGGTAGCACTGTTTCCTCACAACAAGAAGGTCCTTGCTTATTAGAGCCCCAGCTGAGCTGTGTGGAGTTTGCATCCCTATTGAAAAAACCAGCATCTGCTGGTCAGGTATGTTTTGAAGCATGGCAGCTGGTTTATGCTGGTCCTTAGTTGGTCATGAGCTGGTTTGAGCTGTTCATAAGCTGGTCCTGAGCTGGAGCTTGTTGCTTAGGACCAACTAAGGATCAGTTCAAACCAGCTGCCATGCTTCAAAACATACCTAAACAGCATGCTTGTTTTTTCAACAAGGATGTTCTCCCTGTTTTCTCTAGGGCTTTTCACACTGCTCTTAATCCTGGGTTATCATCATTCTAAACACCGCTTTTAACCCAGGGTAAAGGAACGTTTCACACTTGTAATTTAGAAACGGGGTTAGCACCGCTTTTTACCCAGGGTTATGAAACCCTGCTCTTGCATTGCGGTGCCAAACTTACAGTACAGTGTGAATCGATGCTGTGTTAGAATGTTAGAAGCTTAGCAACAGAAAACCAATCATGTACTCATATTTGCCTGCTTTGGACAGTCATGGATACACTGCGCATTATATATAAAAAGTAAATTCAGCATTTGAGAGGGAAAATGTCAAACGCTGACAGAAAAAGTGACAATTTGAGTGAAGAAGAGACCTTTTCATTCTTATCTTTATAGTCCAAAATGTCCATTCAGTATAAACTCGATAGTACAGTCGGAAATACAAGGATGAGCAGTGCTAGAGCTATGTAAACAGGTTGTGTGCTGCGTTTATCCAATCAATGACTCCGACACCGCAAATATGCAAATAAGAATGTTAACCCAGGGTTTAGGAATGTACAATGTGAAACGTCAGCTTATGAATATTCAGGATTAATTGTTAACTCCGGGTAAATTATGAGCAGTGTGAAACGTGAACCAAGATAACCCGGGATTCTGTTTACCCGGGGTTTATAATGACCCAGGGTTAACTATCTCAAGTGTGAAAAGTTCTACTGGGTGCTTCGGTTTCACCCACAGTCCATACGCGGTGTGATTCTCAGTGCTGGGTTGCGTCAGGAAGGGATCCTGCGTAAAAACCTGCTGGGGCGACCCCTAACAGGACACCTGTAGTAACTGTAACCTGCAGAAAGAGTCACTGAAAAATAACTACTAACAGCCTGTCTGGAACACACAAACAAAATTCATGGACTGGAACTAAATGCTGTATAATGTGATTTAATCGTCACTACATTTATCCCATACTCTAATGAACTCTAGGACATATAAACTTAAAGCAGACAACAGTGTGACATCTTTATCTATATAATGTTTGTCTCCTCTTAGGCTCACGGACATACCGCCCTACACATGGCCGCAGGGCTGCACGGAAACCCTTATCAGGAAGAACTGATCCGGCTGCTGCTGAATCGTGGTGCTGATCCCAGCATCCGCAACCTGGAGAACGACCAGCCCGCTCATTTACTGCAGAGCGGAGACAAAGGAGAGAAAGTGAGAGGCTTTTCTTTAATAACAACCAGTCTTGTGTGTACAGTGCCATGCAAACCATAAAAACCATTCTCTTGTACAGTTTGATCGTGGCTCTACTGTTTTTAATCAACATGGAATGAGAAGAACAGAATACACACTAGCTGACACCAATTTTCCCCTCTCGCTCTTTCTCTCCCTCAGCTCAAGCTCATCTTGAAGAAGAAAAGTGCCTCCTCTAGGCGACGTTTTACATCCTTACAGGACCAAGAGTGACTAGGACTGATCAGTCCAAGCGTTCCCCACTTTCTCCAATAGAGATCTAGATCAAATAACAGTACGCACAAAAACATCAGTCTTGATCAAGTCACCATCAAGATGTAGATAAGAACAATTATGGATTGACCTTTGTCAAATAATTATGACCAGAAAAAGCTTTTAAAATTAACCCAAAGACATTCTTCCTAGACTAGAATGAATCTAGATCATCCCTGGAGAAGGATGGGTTTATCTTCAGTATCCTTTTATGAGGATTTTCACTTATTGCATCATTTTAGTATGACAGTATATCTTGTTTGAAGGATCATTCATTGATTCTGTACCATAATGCTGCTTTCCAGTTTATTTAAATGCTGAACATCAGCATTTTACTATGTTCATGAATAGTGATTTCAATGAAATCATCATGAGGACTGTCAGTACCAGTCAAATTTCCACCTTCAATTATAAACCATATTGGTTTGCTTACATGATCTTAACCCACTGTATCAGTGGAATTTTTTTATATGTTTTTAGAAGTATTTATATGGCTTTTGGTTAGTGCGTGTTGCATATTATTCTCTGTGCTCTTGTTCATGTTACTTTCACTCAGGGGAAAGGTCAGTTATTTATTTCATTGTTTGATATGAATGACAGCAGTTCTCTATGTAATGCACTTTTCTCAGCAGCACACTTGATATCATAGTTGTCCTTACAGGAGATGTGTCATCTGACCGTGTATGTGAATGTTATTTTGATGAGTCATATACGAGGGGGTGAAATGTCAGGGGGTTCTGAGGTAAGAAGGTAGACCTTCAAGACCTTTCAGAATCAAGTCACAATCATTAATATGATTTAACAATGTTAATTCAGTGGAATAGTAAAGGTTTTTTTTTGTGTGTGGGGATCGTGTCCATCTTGTATCAAGATTTCAAATGTTGGAAGTTGTTGTTGTTGTTGAGTCAGAGACATACATGATTCACCGTGCTGAAGTACCTAGAGTCCCTCTGGAAATTCAAATGAGGGAAAACACACGCTAATGTCACTTTCTTGTAAAACAGAGAGGACTGTGGATTTATGAGAATTAGTATGAAAACAATTCCATCTAGTGAATTCATTTGCTCATTGTTTTAATAATTATCGCAAACACTTAATGAATTAAACCATCTGACAAAACCAAATTCTGAGAGTATATAAAGTAGCATTAAAATCAGCTTGATTGAATGTACAATGTTTTATTATATCATTTATGAAGAGTGATATCATTATGAAAAACATTTATAGTTATTCATGTATTGCAAATCATTAATGTTTTATTAATGTGTTTGTGTGTTTTGCATTATATGTCAACTGACCAAGCCAAACTAAGTAAAGCTGATCAAAGTAAAGACCAAGAATAAACCTCTGTAACTCAACTTTTATTGAGACAAATGTCTTTGGTATATGACTAATATTTGGATGAATAATAAAAACGCCTTTTCATATATAGTAACCGTGTCCAGCTCATCATTATGACTGCTGCTTAGTCATTCTCAATTACTTCATTTCAAAGCATAAGAAAAAAAACCTTCTGTAGTATAATGACTTCATAATGTAATTAATGTAATGAGTTCATAAGCATTCCTCCAAAAAAACATGCTGATCGAACAGAAGCACAGTGATCCATTATTCTACATGTTTTATGGATGCTTTTTCAATTATTAGTACATGAGACAAATACATTCAGTTGCAATTAAATCAGTTGCTTTTAGTAACACTTAGTTTGGGACTAAAGTATTACTGTCTAAAGTGCTTTGTTTACTGAAAAACAGTATACAAATATTCATGCTGTTACAATGGACATAAGATCATGTCTAACTCCAAGGTAAGGTTGCACCAGCCACTCGTAAGGTTTTACTTAAAGGAACACTCCACTTTTTTTGAAAATAGGCTCATTTTCCAACTCCCCCAGAGTTAAACAGTTGAGTTTTACCGTTTTCGAATCCATTCAGCCGATCTCCGGGTCTGGCGGTACCACTTTTAGCATAGCTTAGCATAGTTCATTGAATCTGATTAGACCGTTAGCATCTCGCTCAAAAACGACCAAAGAGTTTCGATATTTTTCCTGTTTAAAACTTGACTCTTATGTAGTTACATCGTGTACTAAGACCGACGGAAAATGAAAAGTTGCGATTTTCTAAGCCGATATGGCTAGGAACTATACTCTCATTCCGGCGTAATAATCAAGGAACTTTGCTGCCGTACCTAACGGTCTAATCAGATTCAATGAACTATGCTAAGCTATGCTAAAAGTGGTACCGCCAGACCCGGAGAACAGCTAAATGGATTCCAAAATGGTAAAACTCAACTGTTTAACTCTAGGGGAGTTGGAAAATGAGCCTATTTTCAAAAAAAGTGGAGTGTTCCTTTAAAGGGATAGTTCACCCAAAAATGAAAATTCTGTCATCATTTACTCCCCCTCAAGTAGTTCCAAACCTGTATAAATTTCTTTGTTCTGCTGAACACAAAGGAAGATATTTAGAAGAATGTCAGTAACCAAGCAGATCTCATTCCCCATTGACTGCCATAGTATTTTTATTTCCTACTATGGTAGTCAATGGGGAGGGTGAGATCTGCTTGGTTACTGACATTCTTCCAAATATCTTCCTTTGTGTTAAGCAGAACAAAGAAATTTATACAGGTTTGGAACAACTTGAGGGGGAGTAAATGACAGAATTTTCAATTTTGGGTGAACCATCCCTTTAAATGTTTAGTAACCACTAGTTAGTTTCCAACTCTGTTTTTTGATTCAGTTGCACCATTAGTTCTTAAGACAAGCCTTTATTAGTCTTTCTAAGCCCTCCACAAAGTAATGTACAGTTGCATAAAGATGTCCGATTTTACTGATCCAATAAATGGCCTTACAATTTGTAAACAAAAAGATGTTTAAAAAAAAAAAAAAAAAAAAAGCTGTGCATTTTTAGATTATCTTGTTATGGTTGTTGTCAAAACTGTTAATGGATGGAATGGATTCAATAGTATATTTCAATATACAAATAATAAATATTCAATAACTAAAATTCTAAAATAATATAAAATACAAGACATAAATACTAAAATTTTACAGTTGTCTTACATTTTGTTGAAACCTGGCATGCACAAATTACACAGGGCGACACACAGGAATGTGCATAGTTCCATGCTGGAGAGCTGCTAAGAAGTCATTTATTCTGTATTAAAATGTAAACTAGTGTAAATATCAATTTCATCATATCTGTCTAAAGGATTGAGTCTGAGTCAGTCTGCTAATCGTTATTCCTCTGTAAATATTTCCATAAATGCCTTTTTAGATCAAAGCCTCATATAATATCAATAAAAGCAAATTACTCATGCATAAGCAAAATAACTGCGGTCAGATGAAAGGTGCCATTAGCACTATATGAACACAAAAGGATATAATGTAGCACAAGTGCTACTGAGTGACCTAAAAGTACAGCAATAGATCAGCATTTAGGCTGAGGTTACAAAAAGAGGTCAAGCAGGTTCTACTCTCCTCCACATTCCTGTAAGTAACTTTGTGCATCTGAGCATTTCCTCTCGCTATAACGAGCCGCCCCATCGCACCATCCGCTTTACACCGTTTGAGGGGGAACTAAAAGAAAAAAGGAAAAAAAAGAAAAAATTTATTTAGCATTCAATAAAATCTGACTGTATTTTTGAGTATGACATTAAAGGGTTAGTTCACCCAAAAATGAAAATTCTTTTATTGATTACTCACCCTCATGTCAATCCAAACCCGTAAGGCCTTTGTTCATCTTTGGAACACAAATTAAGATATTTTTGATGAAATCCAGTGGCTCAGTGAGGCCTCCATTGCCAGCAAGATAATTAACACTTTCAGATGCCCAGAAAGCTACTAAAAACATATTTAAAACAGTTCATGTGACTATAGTGGTTCAACCTTAATGTTATGAAGTGACACTTTTTGAGCACCAAAAAAACAAAATAATAATATCTAGTGATGAGCAATTTCAAAACACTGCTTCATGAAGCTTCATTCGAATCTTTTGTTTCGAATCAGTGGTTTGGAGTGTGTATCAAACTGCCAAAGTCACGTGATTTCAGTAAATGAGGCTCCATTACATCATAAGTGTTTTGAAATTTCAATGGTTCACCACTGGGGGGGCGTGACTTTGACAATTTGATACACGCTCCGAACCACTGATTTAAAACAAAAGATTCGTAAAGCTTCATGAGCAGTGTTTTGAATTCGCCCATCACTAGATATTGTTGAATAAAGTCATTATTTTGTTTTTTTGGCGCACAAAAAGTATTCTCGTCGCTTCATAACATTAAAGTTGAACCATTGTAGTCACATGAACTGTTTTAAATATAACTTTAGTAGCTTTCTGGGCATTCTAATTATCTTGTTGTCAATGGAGGCCTCACTGAGCCATCAGATTTTTTAAAAAATATCTTAATTTGTGTTCCGAAGATAAACGAAGGTCTAACGGATATGGAACGACATGAGGGTGAGTACTTAATGACAGAATTTTCATTTTTGGGTGAATTTAATTAATGTTGTTGTACTATACCTTCTGTCTTTGGTGGCTGAGGGCCTTCCACTGGACTAGATCTGTAGTGGGGAAAAAAATAAAAAAAAATCAAACAATTTATCCCAATTAGGCACATTGGTCCATCTAAGCACTCCATATTTAGCAAGCATGCTCATCCGCATTTATCAAATGTAAGTGGTGTCACTTGATTTGTATATAAGGGCCTGACGATTCAGATTCTCTCAGGACGACATGCTGAGCATTCTATCAGTCTTGATTCACACTGCCTACCCACACAAAGAGCACATACTTCAGTTCTTGATTTGGGAAGCACAAGAACATCAAACTTATTTTAAACACATTCCTGAACCATAACTTCATGACAGGTGTCTTTAAACTTGAGTATTTTAAACGTGCTGTTGTTTGAATGAATAGACAGTGTAGGTGAGCTGAAAGAAGAAGCTGGTCAGTTCAGAAACCAATCGATTTAGAAACCAGCGGCTGCATTCAAACAGTCAAGGAGCTTTACAGAGAACACTCATGGCACCATCAATTCCATGTACATCTTTTTCTTTCAGGACGTTTCCTCATCCTTTATTCGGTCTCATTCCACATGCACAGTCAAGGCTGCACATTTGTGTGAAAAACGCTTACTTGGATTTCGAGCATTTGCACTTTTTACCTGTTGGGGCAAAAAACATTTAGACATGGTGAATCAAAAGAGACTTCGATTAGGGTCAATTCAATTTCAGTTCAGCCAGTTTGGAAGGAATGCATTCAATCTCATTTAAATTGACCAAAGTCAAATGGTTTGGTGAACCTCACTGATTGAAGTAAAATGGGATTGACTGCAATCATTGTCAGGTGAATGCCACTCTTGATGATCCTTCATGACCAGAAGATATTTAGAATCTAAAATCACAGCCATTTTCTATTATTTGCACTCATCTTATATTACAAAATGTGTATGATTATTATGTAAATGACTTACTCAAAGCAATAAGAATCCCGGCTACGAACATAACCACAGCTAGGATGACACCCGTGGTCCTCAACGTCTCATAATCTGAGCAGTGGTGAAATACTCTGTTTTACTGACTTTATGTTTAAAAAATAAATATTTCCATGCAATATTCAACTGCTTACCATATTGAAAGGCACTCTGGTCCAAATTCACGTATGACTCTGTAAATACATTTAAATATTTTTAACTGCGCTGAAACAACAGAAACACCGATAATAGGCTTAATATGGACTTTAGCAGCAATGTGATGCCCTGTAAAGAAGTGGAGTGAAGTAAGGAAAACAATGCAGGGGACAGAGTTCAGCACCATGGACAGATGCTGGTTTATTAAATACAAAAATATGTGAATAGTGGCAGTCAAGGTCTCAAATAACGCTGAGATACATTTAGACTGCAATCGTTTGAATTATTAATCACAATAGTGATGTCAATTAGCTTTTGAGCATGTACGAGGCACAAGGTATCTTGCAAACTCATGTGTTTTCAGCTGAAAATGTCAGTAATTCGAGTGATTGATTAGCTGCATGAGACTGCAATCTCAGCGAAAAGCAGGTTGGATGTGTAAGCGATCTGAAACCTGCAGTCTCCACCAGCGAGTGGACCTTCCTCTAGTGATAATCAATAGAAGGCAGTTCAAACTGTCAATAGTCTGGGAGCTTTTATTTCCTATATGGAAAAAATAAAAAAATAAATAACCCACAAAATAACATGCAATATAGATAACTTCGTGGATTTTAAACAGGTTTTGGCTTATCAACTGGCTCTATATAGCGCAATGATGCGGTTGTGTCCTGCTGAACTTCAGGGTTTTGGAACCGCTTAGTTAGCGATTTTTAGCATCCCATTCACTTTTAAAGGGATAGTCCACCCTAAAATAAAAATTCCCCTTAGGTTATGCTACTCTTCATTCTCATTGTATAGAAAAAGATGCCATTTAAGTAAATGAGACTGTCATTCTTCAACATTTCGTGTTCAAGGGAACAGTCGGATTGAAACAACGCCTGACGATTATCATTTTTCGAGAACTATTCGTTTTTCAAATAATGCATCGTTTAGATATAAAGACATATTTTAAATGAATTAAAATAGTTTTAAAATAATTCCACCTAAGTATCTTCTGCAGTAGGCTACCCCCAAAAATAATTCAGACTGCAATTCCTGAATATGCATAGGACTTCATACAGCCTATGTAATTATAATAGTAATTCCTATCAAATAACAGAATTTGCATTACTACCAAGACAAGTTTATTGGATTTTTTCAGTTATACTCACGACAAACAGCTGAAGTCTTATTTTAACATTTAAATGCGTTTGATAATTCATTATACAGCATGCAGTTTCATCTTTAAAAGCAAACAAATGCAATAAATAGGCAAACCTGTTGAAGCTGCCATTACTGCAGTGCTCTCTCTAGACAGGGATTCCTTTATCTTGCTACAGGCTGTAATTGAGCACCGTGAACGAAGAGAGCGCGTTAGTGGAGCACTGCGTCGATGCTGGACTTCGGAAGTTACATACTTACGCCCCCTAGCGGTGCAGGTCTGTGGGTGTTCTCTTTAATTCGGTAGGGGAAGCTCCCGGGTCTGGCGTTAGGTAGATAAAATGCGTATTGGCCAATGCGGTGGGGATCCTGAGCCAAACACCTCCCCCACCCCCAGTGAATATATGCGACACACAGAACCCCACCTATGCAGCAACTGGACTAGGAGGATGGTCGACAAACTCAAAGATTTGCGCGTGGATTGTGCACCTTGGGATGTATTTGTAGCTACGCGCTCAAACAAAAGCCAGTTATCAAATGATTATTAAGAATTCTTTAAAGCGTACCGCCGATAAAGTCATAGATTTATATTACTGTACATTTGCTTAAACCATTCCTAACACCAGGCGTATCCACTATATCTACTCTAATACGTAAGCAATAAATGGTCATTATCGAAAAATAAACTCCGACATCTTATTTCACGGCTACTTATAAAATACATTGAATTAAATGTCGTTTGCTTAAGAAAATTACAGCGCCGAATATAACCGACCAACACCAACACTGCAAGAAAGAATAGTAGGCCTAGGCTAGTCTATCATTGTAAATCTGCAATCAAGTTTACTTTTTCCCTATGGACTAGTTATCAATTTATATATTTTTAAAGTGTTCTCTCATGTATCTCTTCGGTTCTTCAGGCTGATACTTTCGCTTTTTTTCTTTAATTTTAGGAGTCCTTGCGTCCCGTATCATTTGTTGTCGTAGTAATCGCTTTGAATCGCAAGATGGCGCCAATTATCTACCCCAACTTGTGGTGATTTGGCTAAACAAAAAACAAAAAAAAAACAGCGCGAATGAATACGACACGCCTTTATGTTGCTATGGGCAACATTCATTCTTAAGAAATATCTATTTTACAGAATGTAAAAACTATTGCAAAATCAACTACACAGCTGCATGATCAAACTGGTTGTACTAATAACAGGGTCAACTATTTATAACACTGAATACGAGAGACAGACCAGGGCAGATGCAAAGCACAAACGTTACATAACTGTTACGTCATACACTTAACATTACATATAAATCACAGTGTACAGCTTTATTGTTAATTCTGCAAAGTGACAACACTGGAAGGACAATTTACAAAATATATAAAATGCCTACTATTTCCTTTAGCTACTGAGCACTTACACATAACTATACTACACATTTTATGAACCTCACTGAGAGCACATGACAAAAAGTTGAGAGACAAATCTCAGATATCAGCTCCTGAATTAAACATTATGGCAAAGTAGTTCTAGCTAGGAATCAACAGTTTTACTGAAACTTTTTTTTTTACTTTTTGATTTTTAAAAAGGAGCACTCATACTCTGTATACAAGAGACAAAGACATATTGCCATATTTAAAAATTGTGGTGAACACTAGAACTAAATCCTCAGGTGACCTTTTCTTCTTCCAACTGTCCACAGATTTGATTAAGATTCTCCTTAAGTAGCCATGCTTTCTGTCAAAAGGAACCAAAGGACAGCAGAGATATACAGTAAAACATTTATGCAGGATATATAACATCACAACAAATTTAAAATAAGATGTAGTGTCACCTGTTTCTGTTCCCTCAGTTTACTTTATTTTGCACCTGCGATAAAAATACAGTAAATGTCTGTTTCTTTTTAAGCATCATGAAACAAATTAAAACAGAACATTCTCACCTCTTGCTGCTTCAGTGTCAAGTCCCACTGGCCTGTGAAGCAGATAAAAAGAGCGACAAGTCAAAAGATTGTTTTCTGAACAGCAGAGGAAAAAAAAAAAAAAAAAAAAAAATGAAGATCATATTGCTCTCTTATTATTGATCTGGGCTGCATCTCTCAAAAGCATTTTGAGCCAAGTTGATCGCCCATCAAAATAACTTCCCCCTCCCTTCTGCAATGACATCTCTTCTCTCATCACATTCAGGGTGCGAATTACGGGGGAGCTTGATCCTTTGATATAAGATGCTTTTTTTTGGGTGTCAAAGAAAGTATCCTACTCGTAATATGAAACATTGCCTATAAAAATGAAAATTGCGGCATTTTCTTTTGTGTGTGTAGTTTGCAGTGTTGAGCATTATAACCAATCACACACGTTCATTTTGAGTTTAGGAATACAATGTCCAATCAGAGGCGTTGTGATTAGTCACCGTGCAAATGCCGGTGTCATGAGGGTTGCACGCGCTGCACTGACTGAATTCTAAATCTCACTCCCGCGAATTCTCGTTTATCATCATAACAAAATGCAATAAAGATGCAAGCAAGAGATTCATTTAATGCAGAAAATATGCAAGTAGTATATGTTGCGTCATTTTGCAGCAGTGTTGGTTGTAACGCGTTACTGTAATTAAATCCACTGAAAAAGTAGGGGAGAAAGTAACAAAGCGATTTTCTCAGAGCCCTGACTACATTTGCATTCCAAGTTATAACAGCACGTTCAGCACCCAACCCTTGACTGAGCTGCCAAATATCATGTGATTTCGTCATTGTTTCCCACTGTTAGGTCCGGAAAGCAGTTTTCGAGTATGGTAAATAAATTGTTGAATTGCGGTACTTTTTTTTTTTTCTACTTACAAGTTGTGTTTCTCATTTCGTTTTCACTCATTTAGTGCTGTAAGACATCCTGAAGTTTGCTTTGTCAGAGTTTTTCAGTATGAAAGTAAATCGGGTTTAAATATCAGGAGTTCCTGTCGGGACGAAAGTAACACTTGTTACTTTCGTCCAGCTGCAGTGAAAACAAGTGTTTCTTTTGTCCCACTGCTAATGTGGTGGTTTTCTCTGCGTTGCAGTATTTATTAAAACATGTTTATGTCGTATTATACTAGCAGAATATGCCAAAAGTGAGGGTCAGAAAGACAGAGGTCTGATTCAGCCAGATGTTTATGAGAGGAAGTTTCTGGACATATCTGTTGCCGATTTCTGTATGTCACCATTTATTTACTCAATCTGTTTACATTTACCATATACACATTTAGTTTTTAGCCATACCTTAGCTTTTCCACATCCACCTATGAATCTGCAGTGTTTCCATTCAGATGTTTTATGCATAAAAACAGCTGGATTGGAAACTTGACTACTGTTACATTATGTTGTCAATTTATATTATGCTAATTTAATTTAATTTTCATATTGTTCATACTGTTAAAAAAATGTTTTATAAAATAAATTGACATTGCCCCCAAAAATATTCTAAACAATTCAAGTTTGTACTGTCGGGTTACTTTTGAAACATTTGATGAAACTGAAATTCTCAATTTAAAATGAAAATGTAATTCAATTTTTTTTTATTTTTTTTTTCTCCAAAGATAAAGGACAAAATATGTTTGCAGTTACAGATTAAGAAGGTCATAGTCAGGTATATTTAATAAAAACAAGACTTAACACAAAAAAAATCTAGCTTGTATTGTTGTGTTACTTCTGACCCACCTGTTTGTTACTTTCGTCCCACCTGACGGGGTCAAAAGTAACAATGTGCAATTTATGTTCAAAGTGAAATTATACTGAAGCCGTTCTACATTTGTACAAAATTCCACCTGGTATTGATAAACCACACTTGTGAGTTATTGACCACATCAAAAATATATCGCTGTCTAAAACATTATCTTTTAAAGTTAAATTTTTGTGAAAAATGAAATACTTTCGTCCCTGCTCTCCCCTAAAGTAAGGGATTACTGTTCATTTTTAGGTAATTTAATTAGTTACTTATAATGTACTTGCGTTACATACTGTAAATTAGTTAAACAGTTCTGTATAAATCAGTATTGAATTTAAAATCTAAATTTGTGCTCTAAAGGTAAAAGTAAACGCTGCCTCTTTAAATCGTTAACTGTAGTGCAGTTGCGCGCGAGTTTGCAACTTCGCAGTCGCTGTCTGAAGATGTCAGCAGAAGCGAGTGGCTGTTTTGTAGAATGGACATATTCCAATTACTTCACTTTTTTGACACAGGTAGGCAAGAACATTACGGTAAACTGTAAGCTATATCCTAGGTAGAAAAAAACTACTCGCGCACTCTCTGAGAGACGGTCTTTAGTCAGCGCGCTCTCAACCAAAGCGCACACGCATAGCCGCCTCTCGCGAGTGTCAGATTTTCGAGGTTTATTACACACTTATGTCAAAATGCCCGTCTTGGCGTATATTCGCGTTGGTTATGTGAATGTGAATGTCCGTCCATTAGGCCTTAGTGACAGCAGCCTTTAAAATGCGCTACTGTCTACTATTGGCTGTCTGTATTATAAATGATAAACAACAAAAGAAAAGCTTTAATAAGGAAGTATAATAATCTATATTTAATTTATACAGTTATAACTATGCAGAGTTAATTTATATTTGATTATTCAATTTCTGTGGTATTCTGTATCTTTAAATATTTTCACCGTGGTATCGACTTTGGTATCGAGTATTGTGCACTTTTGGTGGTATCGGTACCGACTACTAGATTTTTGGTATCATGACATCCCTATTTGTTACTAAAAATTTTTAAGTATTATAGTATGTTTTAATAAAGCTAAAATGTTTTAAAAAGCTATAAAAGACTAAACTATTCCATGTTTGACTCCTATTTAAATTATTAAAAGAGTTTCCTTTCTATTATCTATCCGGTCAAGGTTTATAGGAATTTTAAGAAGTAAAAAGTAATGAGTTGAGTTACTTATTGAGTAAATAAATTACTTTTCAGACAGAGTAATTAGAAAAGTATTTTAAATACAACATTGATGATGTAATTAGTAATTAATTACTTTTTTGAAGTAACTTACCCAGCACTGTTTTGCAGTATAGACAGTTTCATAGGTTATATCGGGAGTTTTTGCGAAAGTGCATGAGACTGAATTGACCGCTTTGGTGTTCTTTGATCGTTTCTTAATGCAATTGCTATATTCCCAGTTTGAAAAAAACATTGTTTTTTTATGCTACTGTTTTTTATTTTATATTGGCACGAGGGCAGGACACTGTCACATGAGATCACAGTAATAGCAAACCACAACCATCCAATCAATTCCTGATAGACAAAATCAAGTCCCGCCCTACATTTTTTCTTGTTCGAGAAACTGTTTCACTCGGATGTGGGTCACAATAGGGAAGAAAAGACTATCGCAACTTTCATTTCATGCTGACTTTAAATAGTGTTGTGGTCACATTAGCAAAATTTTGGTGGCAAAGAGGTCTATTGTCAATAGTGAAGCAATGTATGAAGCACAGCTCACACAGAAGTCAGTCAAAGCAAGAATCAACTTTCTGTTGGTCAACGGGAAAAATCAGAGCCGCATGGGAAAATCTTTCACAAAATTCCCAATCAATGTGGATTCCTATTGAAATTACTCCATTTCGCCAGCAAAAATTGTCCGAACGGTAAATGAGCGTGGCTTTAGCCTCAACATTCTGTTAGAGCAAGATTTATTAAAAAAACAACAACAACAAAAAAAAATTTCCACTTACTTTGACTTCTTCCCTTTGCAGCGGCATTTCCGACCTATAGGAAACAAACCATAAGTCAGACCCAAACCAATGGTGGTTTATTATAACATACAAGAGAAATGCATTCATATGGTGTCTTAGAGGTTTGCACATAGCATTTTCCTGTAAAATGCTGCTGTAACAGAGAAATTCACATAGGTACACAACCAGAATACTGTCGTTATAAACAACTCATATGGACTGTATAGCAGTCAGCTTCTCCTTAGTAATTTATGTGGGCCGGTGGGGGTTTCAGAGTAAGAGTCAAGGATTAGACTGGCTGCTTGTCCCTGCACTGGAGGAACACCATAAGTCATGGTGCGGTGTTGGGTATCATAGAGAGGTTTAAACTTAGAGGTTATGAAAGACATGCTGGCCCGCAACCAGTCTACCCTCAGTAACTGATATTTGTTTATCTGTGTGTTCGGAGGATAGACTTATAAGACTAATATTGGCAAAAATATACAGAAAAATATACAGAAACTGTACAAATGTTTCTTTATATATATAATACGCATGTATAAGTATCCATTTGATGCCATTCAGTATATAATGTTTTTGTAAGAAATGCAATAAAAATGCTACATTTTCACCAAATCCATGTTTCACAAGAGTAGTACGCAGATAGTTTAGCACTCACTGACAATGAGGAAGATCCCCATCAAGAAGAGAATCACAGCAAAGATCATACCACCGATCCTCAGAGATTCATAATCTGGAAGGAGGATTCAGAAGACCATGTACGTATGCACAACTGATGCATGTTTACATCTTGAAAATATTAATGAAACATTAATTAAATTGGAAACATTCCACATAAAATTGTAAATAAAAAGTTGCACAATGGCAAAACAATACACAAGTTAAGATTCACACAGAAATCAGCTCTTTTGTAGCAGGCGCACACGGAATCTGAGCCTGCAGACCATCTATAGAATTGAAACAAACCACTTACAAACTTCTATGCACCCCACCCCTATGTTTACTAATATTTTGGAATCCTGGTTAGGCTTACAATTACCAATAAGTGTCTACCACTAGTTTAGTTATATAAAACAAATTATAACTAAAAATCAGAATCAAAATTAAACAAGTTTTCCCCTAAAATCAGCACAAAGAGTGTGAAAAAGGTCTGCAGATTCCGTTTGGGCCTGCTTTACAGTGTTAAGGCAAACACAATATGCACAAACAATAATCTCCTGAACATGAAAAAGAAATGACTTTCCTGAGACAGTCTGGAACAACTTTTTTAAAAACTGCCATGTAGTGTACTTAGTAGTTTGCTTTCTAAGAAGAGCTCTTCATTGTTCTTTTAATTGTAAATCGGACAGATCATTTATATATCCAAGTATGGATAATGAACTGACCCAATAAAAAGGAAATTCTGGGGTAAACTTCAGATTTTGACTGATGTGTTTTACAGAAGCTTAGTCCCAGGGTGAGTATTTTCCATCTATTTTGGAAAAAACAGAAAGGGAAACGCAAATCTCTGACTTCCCAGATGTTTCCTGAGCAGGGTTCTGCACTTTGGCCCCAAAAGCCCTTGTAAAGACAACAGTATTCGGCACACTATGGGAAACATCAGTAACTCCCACAATAAGATGACTGTACATTCACAATAAATTGAAAAACACATGCCACAATGAGTACTAGCATTTTTCCCTATCAGCTTTATGAAGTCAACCAAGAGATTTCCTTAATCCATCTAAGTATGTATACTGGCTAAGCAGCTAAAGTCCATCTATACTCACCATAATGAAATGGCTTGTCGTACTCTGGTGGGAGAAAAAAAATGAAAATGTCTAGAGTCAAAACTCGGTAAAGCTGTAAAAAAAAAAAAAAATCAGATACTATAGCAATCAAAATGTAAATGTTAGGAGAAATAAAGGGGTCATGAACTGTGGCGTTTTATTGTTTTATCATTCCTGGGGTGCACTTACAATGTTAGTATGCTTTTTACACCAAAAATTGTCAATTTAGAAATTAAAGGCATTTTTCCTACCTTGATTTTAGCCCTCTTATTTAAAAGCTGTTTTAAGGGGCGTGTCTGCTGTGAGACTTCAGTGTAAACATCCACTGCTGTGATTGGCTAACATCTTTGCATATGAAATAGCTAAGTATTACTCTCTCGAAAACTTTTAGCACGTTTACAGCTCTCAAGGTTAACTAATCGTGAAGTGTTGATTATAGCAGCATTACATTTAAATCTATGACATTATATTTAAATCGTGGCGTGAAAGATTGCAGTGATTAGCACTGTATCCAATCACAGACATGTTGTTGAACGCATGAAAGCATTGATCTCGTCATTGCATCTCAATTTCTGCACACTAACGAATGCTTTCATCATAACTAACAGTGAAAATGTGTTGTAACCAAGAGATTTGTTGAATAAAAAAAAAAAAAAAAAAAAAAAAAAACGGGAGTTTTGGCGCGAGTCCAGAACTCAGTCAGTCAATGATAAACTTGCGCTGTTTGATTGACAGCTCTGGCGATTGTAAAGGGAGCGCTTTCTATATAATTGAATCACCATTTAAATAACATATTTTCATCCTACTAAGAGAAACAACGTGAAGTTGACCGTTTAGTGACTGGTTTGATTTAATGACACATAGACAAAGAACATCTGATGGTACATGAAACATTACATATCAGATCAGGCATTAGAATGAACAGTTACTTGCATGGTGTTGCATTACTGTCGAGTCCATGTCGTAAAAGTCTGTGCCGAAATGCGATTGATTTACCAAAGAATCCACAGTAAAATGTACCGAATACAAATAAATAATGCTCAACTGAGACATTCACGTTGTTGAAAATAAATAACCATATTCCTAGCATTAGGATCCTTTGAAAGGTAATGATATTTTTAGTCCTGCATCACTCTTCTCTCCTCGTCATCTCACTTACACACCAGTGGGCGGGGCTAACTTTGCAATGATGAAGTGGGCGTTGATTTCTTCTATGGAGGCGGCATTTCACCTATCTATGACATAGATAGGCACATTCCAGGACGAGTCGTTCGCTTGGCCTGGTGTCAAAAGCTTTTATTGGACTAACAAGTTTTCGGTTCTGAAACTTACAGGATATTCTTATAGTATGATGATCTCTTATATATCAAAAGCTCAAATAAAAGTTTATTTCTCAATTCATGACCCCTTTAAGATGATAAAGACAGCATTCTAGTGCCAAAACAAAAAAAATGAAATCCATATTTATAATATTCTCTACGTATCTGCAAGCCATTTCTCAAATATCAGAATGCTATGGACAAATTGATACTGTATGGAATGTACCATGTAAGAGGATAAAAGCTTTCTGACTGGTGACTCCATAATTTGTTGTTTTTCACACCCACTTTGAACTAAAAGCTTATAGTATCAAACGCACACAGTTTCAAGGCACACAATATTTAAACCTGGTCTAGCCTGGCTAAAAACAATGTTAATAAGCCAATAAGACATTCAGTTAATGTAAAATTAATTGTAGACTAGAAGATACTTACCGTGAATTTCATCCATGTTGGAAGCTGAGGGAGAGAAAAAGAGTTACAATTAAAATCTAACCAAGCAAAAATGTATTTTTTGCCCGTCAAACTGTTACGAATAAAACAATTAGATTCTGTTGTTATTCTAAGTGCTTTATTCTAACTAATTAATTAGTGCAATTTAAATTAATATAGAACTTAGTGATTCTAAAACTGTTTAATACAAAACCAGCAGCTAAACATTCCAGTGCATTACAGTGTTAACACTATGGTTGCACACTACATTTCAACAGTAAAGACATAGACACACATACAGCCATAAAACAAGTCTAAAATATGGCAATATCCTCAAAAAACAAGTGAACAAGCATGGAAGACACAAAAGAAATGCTCACACTGTGACAGCCAACCTGAATAGCTTCATTATGCCAGATAAAAAATAAATAAATTTTTTTTTTTTTAAAGTATAACTATGAGACTTATTAAAACAGACTATTCTCTAAGAACTAATCTGAAGAAATTATAATATTCTTCACCATCAGTGAGACAAGACAAAAGATATTTCCAAAATTTCCAAAGAACAAAACATTAATTCTTTGATATTATGATATGTTTATTAAGTTCTTACTCAAAGACTTTTTGTTAGTATTAAACAGACATTTGGCAGAAATGTTACTTTAGGATTAAATGTCACCTTATGTATGTCACAAATTTATCAGTGGAATGATAATAGAGCAACATGTTTTTAAAGAGTCTTTTCAGAGGAGCTCTCTCTCTAAACCTCTCTAAACAAATGTTCAAGGCATTGCTCCAAAACTCCCATTAAACATTATGAATGGTCTGACTGTAAGACTTTGGTTATCCATAATGATCTCTCCCTCTCTCTCCCTCCATCCCTTTCAAAAACAATGGACAAAGCACTGATGCATATATTGTTTACACAAAATTCATTATACATGCATGATTATGTACGCAATATTTACATGAGTGCACACTGGCCAGTCCGACTTAAATGTTGTATTCCAATGTTTGTTCTGGCAACAACACAATAACAGTCTGAGAGTCTGAGAATGCAGTAATTCTCCCAGAAATCCAAAGGATCAGCCTGTTTCACAGTACTGAAACTTTTAAAAGTGAACAAATCTCAACAGAAAACATTCCAACAGCAATACTTTTTCCAAGGTCAATCAATCTTAAGCAGAACTGCATGTACCCACAGTTAGGTACAACATGAGCTGCACTGGCACACATGAAAAAGTCTCAAGCCTTGTGGTGCGAGAGTAGTGTTACTTCATGAGCTTTTCAGAAAAACCCTTCAGGGAAAGGTGTAATAAGCAGAAACAAGACACGGTGGAACCGTTTGAGAAACGTGCCAAAAATACGTAAAGCCAAAACTGCACAACCTGCTCCAGTATCAGAAAAACAGTTAAGCGCAACTGCTGCAGTCAAATTTTGTTAAACAAAAATAAACAGAAAAAGCCTTGATACAAATCAGCATCAAACAGAAGCACAGAAAAACTTGAAATTCAACTTTATCACTCACGTCACAGTGAGTCACTAACCCTCTAGTCTACACACTTACCTGGCATTTCCCTGCCAAAAGCTGATCCTGCACACATACACACATTCCGTTAATCTCTAAAGTAAGTCCGTGCGGGACAATAACACTTTTAAAATACTGTTCTGTCTAATTACATTCTTCAACATTTTTTAGAAAGATTTCTAGTTTATATAAAAACACCAATTTATCAGAGTAGATTATAAAGTGACTTAGCCAATTCCAAAAAACCAGTAGAGCAAATAAAGAACAAAAACAACAGCACTTACCCAGAGCTGGAGCGAAGTAGGACAAAAACACTGCAGCAACACAAAGTTCCATCTTGTCTGAAAAACAAGCGAGTGTGAGACACTGGGCTGTCTTGAATCCCTGCAAAATTTCACACACATACTTCAGTTCTTGTGGGAAGCTTTAAAAACCTGACTAAAGAAGTCTCACTTCCCTCATATTACTTAAAGTGTAAAAAGTTTTTAATTTGACCATTTAACAAACCACTTCAAGCATGAATTGAAGTCCTGGCAGTTTGTGTGTGACTTTGTTTGTTGGACAAGTGACAAGTGTTTTCTTTTGTATTACGTTTAAACTGAATAAAAAAAAATAAAAAAAATAAAAAAAATTAAAAAAAATTTAACTAGATGCAGTATTTCAGACACATGCCCTTGTCCAAATAACCACACTTGTGATCTTGGCCAATTTAGAGCACGTGCACGCGACAGGAAGTAAGTGCGCAAGACTGTCCCATGTCTTAAATGCCTAAGTGCAGTGCCCTTAATGCACACTAAACCCACACTATCTTGAATACCGCTTCGGAGCGGTATTTGAGGATAAGCGTATCCCATCATGCATTATGTTCGGGAGCTCACATGCCGAAATCACGAGATGTCGAGGAAAATATTCCACTGTAAGTTAAATTAAAGGGTTAGTTCACCCAAAAATGAAAATTCTGTCATTAATGTCGTTCCACACCCATAAGAACTTCATCTTCGAAACACAAATTAAGATATTTTTGATAAAATCCGATGGCTCTGTAAGGCCTGCATCGCCAGCAATAACACTCCCTTTTTCAATGCCCAGAAAGCTACTAAAAACATATTTAAAACAGTTCATGTGACTACAGTGGTCCAACCTTAATATTATAAAGCAACTAGAATACTTTTTGTGTGCCAAAAATAATAAAATAACTTTATTCAACAATATCTAGTGATGGGCGATTTCAAAACACCGCTTCATGAAGCTTCGAAGCTTAACGAATCTTTTGTGTCGAATCAGTGGTTCGGCGCGCGTATCAAACTGCCAAAGTCACGTGAACTATTGAAGTTTCAAAACACTTATGTAACAGCCTCGTTTACTGAAATCATGGGATTTTGGTGCTCTGAACCACTGATTTGAAACAAATGATTTGTAAAGCTTCGAAGCTTCATGAAGCAGTGTTTTGAAAATCGCTCATCACTAGATATTGTGGAATAAAGTTGCTATTTTGTTATTTTTGGCACACAAAAAGTATTCTCGTCACTTTATAATATTAAGGTTGAACCACTGTACTCACATGAACTGTTTTAAATATGTTTTAATAGCTTTCTGGGCATTGAAAAAGGGAGTGTTATTGCTGGCGATGCAGGCCTCACTGAGCCATCAGATTTTATCAAAAATATCTTAATTTGTGTCCCGAAGATGAATAAAGGACTTACGGGTGTTGAACGACATGAGGGTGAGTAATTAATGACATAATTATCATTTTTGGGTGAACTAACCCTTTTATTACATATAATTTGATAGTAAAACAAAGTGTTGCACATTTTATTGGAGCAAATATGAGTAGGGTATGCGCATTTTGTACAACATTTGCAACTGCTTTTTAATCACTCAATTAGAATCACCACAATATTAAAATTGTCTATTGTTAGTTACATAGCGACTACTGAACAGACATTTAGAAGTTTATTTTAAAATGCAAAGTATTGAAAATAAAAATTAAAAAGCTCTGTAAACTTGCATTTTTTTTTTTGCAAGACTCTAAGTGTGCCCCATCGGGTAATCGAAAGTTCTATACACATTTGTATCTTCACATCTTCATGCCTACTTGAACACTTGGGCCAAATACAGGAAATACATCACGTAAGTAGTCATGTGCAAAGACCGCAAGTGTGGGTTTTTGTACAGTGCAACTGTGTATATGAGCTGGAAATGACATGCACAAAAAAGATCAGTTCCCAGCATGTTTCAGTCTCCTGTTGCTAAGAATGGCAAAAGGGCTCTATTTTTGGAGGACCACCTTAAAACTGTGGTATAAGGAGCCCAAGGGACATGCCTGTAGGGTGTGGCATTTCAAATGATATTTGGTAAGTGGCTTACAGACATAAGTGATTGTTTCAGCTGTAAATCCAAAACACATACCAGATAATGCCCGTCTCAAAATCCACTTAACTCAAACACACTGTTTAATCAGTAATTGATTGCACTGAGACTTCAGGTGGTATCTGAACATCTTAGATTAAACCTAATTCATTTGTGTACAGAAATACCACAGTAAAGTACAGTTATTGCACAGATGTTTCACTAAAACATTTCTTCACGAGATAAATATTGAGGAGGAGGAGTCCCATGCTCTTTACAATTCTGGCACTAAGACACAAAAACCCCTCCCCCACTTAACCCACATTTGTGGGATTTTACTGAATTGCTTGGTGGTCGCAGGAAAGCTTTCGCTCCATTAACAAAACTAATCCTACAGTACAGTAAAAAAAACTTCGTGATTAAAAACGTGGTCTGCAAAACAACTCTTAAGGAGCAGTAATTTGATATAGATGGTCACGTGCTCCAGCTGCCGATTTAATCAAGACTGCATTCTTGTAAATGTTAAAACAAAGAAAGAGCAAACATCAAATCTAAAAAATGCATTCAAAGCTGCATGTATATAAACGACACGTGATATTATAATCACCTGTTTATGTAGGCTACAGATTGGAACAACAGATCACACTCGCAAAAAGCATTCACAAAAAAACAAAAACAAAAAAAACAACAACAACAAGATTTCTTGCATAACTACCACATGTTAACAGAAGTAATAGTTGAAACAAACTTATTTAAAAACTGCAAAGCGCGTTAAAGTCTTACCAGCTCGTTACTGCTCAACTCGAGAAAAAAAAAAATCCCGTTTGAACGAATCCCTGAGGCAAATTAGAAGCAATCTCTCGACGAAAGTATATTCGGTAAAATGTCTATAGAATTGAGTGAGGAGGTGATTTCTAATATCTATCAAAAATCTATTATCTTCTTATACGAGCTTTTAAAAAGCTATTTCTTAAACTGTTAGCTGCCCGTAGTCCTGGTTGTAGACATGACACGTACATGTAAATATTTTGTGATGTTCGAACGCGCGCCTGTGTAGCGGAGCCAGACTCCTCCCCAGCTCTCACGGACACAGAGCTCATCATTGCTTCATACCATAGACCTCTGACCCATAAAAGGTTAAGGCAGGATCGACCTTTAAAGGATTTTCTGTAAGAAATATTTAGGGCGCAATCTCCTGAGGATTGCCTCGCGCAACCATCACAGAGACGTCTGGAAGATGTAGGCTAGGCTATTTATTTAGGGCATTTGCACATGCAATACGTCTCCAAAACGCTGCCTGTCAGGTGCTGAATAGACATTTAGAACATGTTCTTAGTTAAAGTTACCATGAAATCAAAATTGACACTTTTTTTTTTTTTTAAATGGAAAATTATTTATTATAAATGATTTATCCAGGAACATTTTTTATTCATGTGCCTGTAATCTTTAATCAAAATATCCTCCCTTCCCCTCCTGTTTGCAACATCTCTTCTGATGACGTGTTCACCGGTGCAAGGGTGGAACAACCTGTCACACAATAACAGGAGCAATAGCTAACCACAATGATTCAATCAAATTCTTGATGGACAAAAAGTCTTGACCAACATTTCTTCTTGTTCAAGAAGCTGTTTCACTCAGATATACATCAGAATATGGAAGAAAAGACCATCGCAACTTTATTATTTGTATGTAAAACTGCTTTAAGATGTTTTTCAAATTATGCGCTCTCTGTTTTGTCCAGTAATGATCTTGATACAAAGTGGCCAAGACCAACTGGTGCTATGGTTACCACCTCATTTAAATGCAATGTCTTTTTCCTAACTTTGGCTGAAAACATGAGTTCTGACTTATGTAACACACAAACAAACAAACAAACAAACAAACCAAACACACACACACAGACACACACACTCTAACACCCGCCAACCCTCCAAATGTGGGTGGATTTCAGCAGTGGCGCGTAACGCAGTCACTCCTACTAGCCACTTTGGCTGGTTACATTTTAATTATATATATATATATATATATATATATATATATATATATATATATATATAGTCTAAATATGTTTTTTAATTATAGTCTTTTAAAAAGGCATCTGAAATAATAAACTAAGAGCAATGATGTCAAAAATATCAATTTGATACACAGATATCTCACTCACTCATTCAATTTGCTCTGGATGAATACTGTTGGTGTTAGGGCTTGAATTTTGGTGTGGGATTGTGCATAATTTTACTCATTCTCGCACACTTTGTGCTGCTCACGCCCCAAGTGCGCCACATAAAGCCGCCTCTCAGTACTAAATGAGTCGTTTTTCGCTGCTTATTGCACTTAAACAGTCAAATACACACAAAATAATGTCAAAATGCCGGTCTTGGTGAGTATTTACGCAATCCCTGTCCCTTTTGTTTTGGATTTGACCTTTAGCTTATGAGTTTCTTTTTGAGGAGGTGGATTAAATGTTGTGACAAAAGCCCCAACTCCCCATAACTGCTTGAAGCCAACCTGGTGGGATCCCACATTTCAATCTGCTTAAAGGGATAGTTCACATAAAATGAAAATTCTGTCATCATTTAATCACTCTCAAGTTGTTTTACTCACTCTCAAGTTGTATGAATTTCTTTCTTCTGCTGAACACAAAAGATATTTTGAAGAATGTCGGTAACCAAACAGGCCCCGGGGCCCCATTGATTTCCATAGTATGGGGAGAAAAAAAAAAAAAAAAAAAAAAAAAATGTCACCAATCAACAGTTTGGTTACTGACATTTTTCAAAGTATCTTCTTTTGTGTTCAGCAGAAGAAACAAACTCGTACAGGTTTGGAGCAACTTGAGGCGTCTTGTGACATCATGCACCACTGTTTTCAGGTCCAAATGCTCTATCAGAACCCAAAAGCAAACAAATCGTCACGGACCCGCCAGGCTCCACCATCACACCCACACAGCGCTTTCTCTCCCCTGAGTTGTAATCACTGGCACCTGTTCCTCATCCCTGCAGCACTCAGCACCAGTATAAAAGCACACACCTCTCAATCACTTATTGTCTGGCCTTGAATGTGGAAACAGACCCCTTACCTGCTATAAATACCTTGTTGGGAAAGCTTGCAAGTCCTGAATATCTCCTTTTGTCGATCACCTGTGTCTCTTTCATCTCTCCTGTGAGTGCCTTTGTCTTTGTGCCTGGAAAAGTGTTACCTGTAAACACACCGTGCTCGACAAAGGTGTGTGCTCCATCCAGATTCTTCAGCCATCATCACTCACTGCCAGTCTGTCAAGAATTTATCAAAAAATTATTGTAAATTATCCATAAAATTATCCATTAATCACTCTCATAGCTGTCACCTTCATTGTCCCATTACTTCAACTGTGCAATAAACTACTGTTTCGGTTCGCTAATCTGTCTATTTATCCTATTCACTACCGAAAAAAATCATGATCCTAATCTTTTTCTCCATACCAAAATCTCAGATGGCACAATGATTAATCTTTATGAATCATTAAAATATTGTTTTCTGGGACATCGTGAGCTCGGAAACTGTAGTGTACAACGCGCGTTCCCTTTCGATACGGTTCACTTGTACTGTGGCCCCACACCTCTGCCTGCCCACCGTCATCAGATGGAGAGCCAAGGTAGCCTGAGACAGGTGGGAGTGCACATCCTGAAGTACCTCGACAACTGGCTCAATTTGGCCCAGTTGGAAGCAGAGTTAAACACTCACAGATCTGTACTCCTCAGCCATTTGCAATGCCTAGGACTCAATCAACCCTGCCAAGAGCTCACTGTCCCCGAGCAGGCGTACTGCTTTCCTGGGAGCGGTGTTTGATTCAGTCCAGACGAGGGCCTCGCTCTCACCAGAACGCGCCCTGACTGCTCGTCAGTTCGCTGCGTCGTTCAGAGTAGGAAACTCTCCCTCTCTGAACTTTTCAGAAGATGCTGGGCCCGATGGCCTCCGTATCGGCAGTACTTCAGCAGGGCCTGCTGCACATGCGCCCTCTGCAGTACAGGCTGAAACCCCTTGTTCCAGCGCGCGCTTGGCGCTCAGGTCTCCTTTGCATCAAGGTAGACTACAGCTGCATCGGAGCCCTGGCCCCTTGGAAGGACCCCGGCTAGTACCAGACCGGTGTAGTCTCAAGGAGGAAGGTGATTACGACAGATGCCTCCAACTGGGGTTGGGGAGCTCTGTGCAAGGGCAAGCCGGCCTCTGGCTCTTGGTCGAGCATGGAGCTGCGGCTTCATATCAACTGCTTAGAGATAATGGCGGGTTTTCGTTCTCTCAAAACCTTCCTACCAGACCTGACCGGGCACCATGTTTTAGTCCGATCGGACATCATGTCCTACTTGAACCACCAGGGTGGTGTCAGGTCAAGGCCTCTGCATGAGCTGTCCAGACGCCTCCTCTTATTGGCACAGCACAACTTGCACTCTCTGAGTGCAGCCCATATGCCAGGCAGACTGAACCTAGGGGTGGACATACTGTCCTGGGACAATGTGCTGCCAGGAGAACCAGGGGAACCTGTGGACCTCCCATCAAGTGTCCTGAACACCATTTCTGAGGCTAGAGCCCCATCCACCAGACGCCTCTACGCCCTCAAATGGTCTGTCTTCTCCAGCTTGTGGGCTGCCAGAAACGAAGACCCGACTTCATGCGACGTATTGCCTGGTGCTGTCCTTTCTAGAAGAGCTGCTGGATGCGGGCCGCTCCCCGTCCATGCTCAAAGTCTACATGGCGGCCGTAGAAACTTATCACATTCCTGTGGCCTCACAATCCCTGGGCAAAAACACTTTGGTTGCTCGTTTTCTAAGAGGGGCAAGGAGGCTCATCCCACCTCGTCCCCGCACCGTTCCCACGTGGGACCTGTCTGCGGTTCTTAGGGACCTCAGAGGACCTCCCTTTGAACCACTGCAGACAGCCAGGCTACGGCCTTTCTCTTATAAGACGGACATCCTGCTAGCCCTAGCATTGGTCAAGCAAGTCGGCGACTTGCAAGCACTTTCCATAAGTGCATCTTGCCTTGAGTTTGGGCCTAACAACTGCAAGGTCGTCCTAAAGCCAAGGCTGTGCCAAAAGGTGCTCTCCACTCCTTTCAGAGCACAGTTCATATCACTGTCGGCTCTTCGCATTTCGGAAGATGAGCGAGACCTCCACTTACTCTGTCCTGTTAGGGCCTTAAGAGTATATGTCGAGCACTCTGCCCAATTCAGACAGTCAGAGCAGCTCTTTGTATGCTTCGGCTGCCACACCAAGGGGTTTCCGGTCACGAAGCCTTCAATGCCCCAATGGCGTAAGAGCCCACTCCACCAGAGGCATGGCCTCTTCCTGGGCATGCTCCAGTGGTTTGTCTATCGGCGACATTTGTGTAGTGGCGGGCTGGTCTTCTCAGTCCACCTTCGCCAGATTCTACAGCCTGGACGTCCCTGCGCTACAGGCGCAGATACTCTGTTTATTAGGCGTCGACCTCCATGTGTGCTCGACCCACTGTTATTCCCTGGAGGCTCCAGCCCACAGCCCGAGCCCTGGTTTTTGGGGCAACCCTGCCCTTCTCTACCCCTATGCTCTCAGATCCCTTAACGAAGTGTCTTAAGCTGGGGTCGATCTGCCTTTAGCACAGCGTAGTTGAACTAGTTCCCCATAGCGTCTTTGACACAATACGAGTGAACCTTATCGAAAGGGAACATTACTCAGTTCCCTGAGATAACGGGAACGAGTATTGTGTAGGTGGCTGTGCTAGCAGGCTCCACAACTGTGTGACTGTCACTTCAGTCGATTAAACCTGATTCCTATGGCGAAGCAAGCCGTTTATATAGGCTGATGCCCCGCCCATTCTGGCAGGCTCTGCTCCAGCCGCGGCGGGAAGTGCACCCATTGGTTCATGCACTTTTACTGCATCGCCATAGGCTCGTGCAGTTACAACTCACCAGCCAGTCAGCCCTGCTCTGCTTTTGGCTTGTGCAGCTGCACTGCATTGTTGCAAGAAAAAAAAAAAAAAACCCACACCGATTGAGATTTGAGAACCTCTCTGATTGGTGGATCTCACATCAGGTCCCTGGCAGGTCGTAACATACTCCATTCTACCATTTAGCATTACAACATATCCTGACACAAAAGCTTGTGCTTTCTGTTTTTTTGCACTATGATAAATTGCATTAAGTAATTAACTCAAAATTCATCAGGTATATCAGCGAGAAACAAATGGAAAGAATATGTGACCCTGGACCAGAAAACCAGTCATAAGGGTCAATTTTTTTTTTGAATAAATAAGCTTTCCAATGATGTATGGTTTTGTTAGGATAGGACAATATTTGGCCAAGATACAACTATTTCAAAATCTGGAATCTGAGGGTGCAAAAAAAAAAAAATAAATAAATAAATAAATTATATATATATATATATATATATATATATATATATATATATATATATATATATATATATATATTAGAGAGAGAGAGAGAGAGAGAAAAATCACCTTTAAAGTTGTCTAAATGAAGTCCTTAGTAATGCATATCCACTCACAAAAATAAATTTCACGTTTACATTAGAATATTAATATCTTCATGGAACATGATCTTTACTCGGTATCCTAATGATTTTTGGCATAAAAGAAAAATCGATAATTCTGACCCATACAATGTATTGTTGGCTATTGCTACAAATATACCTACATAAGTAGGTGCTACTTATGATTGGTTTTGTGGTCCAGGGTCACACGCGCGTTTTAGTTTGGTTGTTAACGTATTCCATACATTAACAATCAAACATCCATACAAATCCCATACATATTGTGTGCTGAAGGCCTAGATCTTGAGCAGTAGGCCTAGTTGTCTGAAGCCTACATGGGAGACAAATAAAGATAATGATTGTCTTGGCTGTTTACGAGCCTCTCCCAAAAATTCCACAAATTCCAGAGATAGTGTTTTTGCACAATACCCAGGGGCTTACACAAAATAAAGAGAATGCTTGAAACTCCTTTCTATAGGGAGTATAACTGTACTGTGTCATGCATGTCTCTCCTTTTGACTAAAGAAGAGTACAGTGTTCTCACCATCTTTTACAGTAACATCCTTTTAAAGCTACTGCATTTGTTTCATCAAGAAACTGCTGCTATTGTGTTTTTATAGGACCGCTGCGTTTTTTTTTTTTTGGTTTTTTTTTTTTTTACATGTGCATAATCAGTCTGTTGTTTAGACGGTTGTGCTCATGGTGGCGCCCTTCAACTAGTGTAAGTCTGTGACAGAAAGGGCAGAAAGTATTGAACGTATTTAAGCTCTTTCAACACTGAGCTGCAGCAAAACACCCAACAGCATGTCTTCCCTTTTTAATGACTGTGTACAGCCTAGCGGGTGAGTTACAAGCAGAAATATGTTTTTCACCAAATCACTACTCAGCTCTTGCCAAAGTTCACAGTGAACTGAAAAGAATGACAAATTTTTTTTAGATTTTTAGATTTTAAAACCCTTTTTTTTTTGTATATCTACAGTAATATTGTGCACATTGCACTGGCTGACATGGCAATAGTCTTCAACTTACATTGACATCTAGCAGCATCACGCCAAAGCAAACGTTCAGTAACACTTTCAAAATGTTCCAAAATAATTTTTCGCAATGATGCCATAGAAGAAACAATTTTGCTACCACCAAATAAAGGTTTCAGTGAATAGTTCTTAAAAGAACAATTTCTTTCTTAGTGTGAAGAACATTTTAATAATCGAAATAACCTTTTTTCACTATAAAGAACCTTGTGCGCAATGGAAAGGTTCAATAGATGTTAAAGGTTCTTCATGAAACCATTGATGCCAATAAAGAACCATTACTTTTTGTAGAAAGCCTAGCTGACAAGTATTCACAATAAAGGTATTCATTAAATAATATTCATGCCAAACCCCCAAAAGTACCCCATTCCATGCAGAATAAATCAGTTTTTATTATTCTACCAACATGACTCAAGTATTCATCTCATAACTGGACAGTTAAACTAACATCCTGCAATTTTTTACACTAGTTTTAGTGTAATACACCGCACTGTTCTCACAGTGAACACACATGTTTGAAAGCTCCTATATTAGAACAAGTTCCACACATCAGTTTTGTTTCCAGAATGCAGGAATAGGTCAGTGTCGACAGTGTCTCGCTCCAGAAATAGGCTGTGACGTCAGAGTGTGAAACGAGCAGGTGTGCCCTTGTCAGATGCTGGGTCATTGTTATAGCAGCCTTGTGTAAGTGTGCATGTCTTTGATAATGTGTCACAGGTGAGGCTGCTGGAAATGACTTTCCATCTCTTCACAATGTCAAGGTCCACTGGCGTGAGATGGAGAGCAAAATAGCAGCAAACCTACTGGCATTTACAATTTACAAAACTGCTCACCTATTACAAAGGGGAAAAACATACCACAAACTACTCTGGTTTCAACAGAATGAAAACAGAAATATGAAGTTGGCATCATACAATGATTTGTGTTTATTATGAGATGTGACATCTTAAATTCTACTCCTGTCACTTTCTGTCCTGTAGCAAGAAGACTGATGGAGTGCAGACTGATGTAATGCTTCGGTTTAAGCAAAAGCAGCAGAGGGACTGGGATACATGAGCAGTGACCAGAAGTAAAACGCACTTATGTAACCCAACTCTGAGATGCAGAGCAGACGCATTACCGCTCTATGGATAAATTCCATAAAGACCTTTTTGGTTATCCATGCCACTGAGCAGACAGTGATAAATCGTCATTTACATATAGGTGAACAAATTTTGTAAAACCCATGGACCTTTCCGACATGAAAACAATGTTTTGCCACTGAAGGACCTATGAATATCTATATAAAAAAAAAGAAAACACCCCACACAAAAGGCATGTTAGTTCACCCTATTTAACATTAAGAACATTCCTATATACACACACACACACACACACACACACACAAAAGTTAAACATTTACAGCAAATATAAATCCTAACTAAATTTTAGACAAAACCATGTGACAACTAAAACACTGAACAATAATCATTTTATTTGAATTTAATAGTGTTATAATTTACAGTTTTCACTATTACTAAGACATTTCTTGAAACTGTCGCCCATTTTCTCACAACATAAACAACTAAATCTTCAAACTACATTCACAAAACCCCCAACTCTTCAGGGAAGAAAAAAAAAACAAAAACAAACAATCACCACAAAACCATTTCACCTGTCAAAAAGCTTTCAGATCATACACACATCAGTCAATATATAAACACTACAGAACATGTACTATCCATTACATCAAAAAAAATAAAAAATAAAAATAATTGAGAACAGGACGATACCCTTTAAAAAGGTTCTAATGTGTACAGTACCATTTAGGTACTAATATGTACACTTCTGGTACCAATATGTACTTTTAAGGTATGCACTCGTCAGGTACAAATGTGTACCTTTTGAAAGGGTGACAGCTTTTGTACCTTTTTTTTCTGAGAGTGTAGTTACAGAAAAATAAGTGTTTGTTGGGTGACAACCTTTGCTATTTTTAATGGAGGAATGGGTTGATTTGAGACATGTATGAAATGTTTTGGTAGTTTTAGTGCATCTGAATGTGAAACTAACAGCTGTGCCAAGCTGAAATTGAAAAAGAGAACTGTGTAAAGTGACCCAAGTATTGAGAAATGTGTCCAAGTGATAGTTAAAAAAAAAAACCTGAAATAAATAATAATAATAATAAATAAAATATTTTTTGGCTTTCATAAACATAGGTACAGTAATTTGTGGTAAACACGCTTAGTTTTCAGGGCTCTAGATGGTGTAACACTCAAATCTGTAGAGTATTCTTAGAGCCTCTACTGGGAAATTGCTGCCTGCATCCTTGCAAAATGTCTGAATTATTGAACAAATCCACAAGACCTTAAAGCGACATGAGACATTCAGAGGCACTAATGCAGCAGAGAAGCCCAAGTTCAGAATGAATATTTCACTGACCTCTGAAACCAGCATGAACCAATCCCATCACCACTATGACAAGAAGGAACCTTGGCAGCAAATCTCTCTCACTCTGAAATCCACAAATCAACTAAATCCATACAGACTAGTTATGACTTGGTAATTACAAAGATACAAGTTACAGACTGGATTTTGATATCAGAAGTGCTGAGTACACAGTTTTTAGGGTTACTAATGAAGCAAACAAAACTTGGATAAAATTCTCTTTTTTTCTTTTGTGCGTGGGTGCGGCTCTCATAATCTGAAGGATAATTAGAGGAATTTACAGATGTGAGATGGAGGTGGTCAGCTGTGCTGTTTGGCAGATGTCAGCATTCTTGCATAACAAACCTTACATAAATCCTCAGCATTGTTCCTATTATGAGTCTTGAGACTAACTCATTAGGAGGGCAAGTTGATTAATGCTGTAGCAATGGTGTTTCTGCATCCTACATTAATCAAATTTGAGGTGACATCTTTCAGAACACATTTAAGATTAGTCTGGTCAGGCATTACAAAGGAGGCTGTTGGAAGCCTTTTAATGGTACTTGTACATACAGCAGCACTGGAACTGATTCTGGTTAGGAATATTATTTTGTGCATATTCTCATCATGAGGACTTCTTGAATGTTTAAAACTTACCACTGACGTTGTTACACATCTGTGGCGCTCTAATGTTAGGTGCATCTCAATCTCTGTGGTAAATTGTGGCCCATTCTAAAAGCTTACTGGCAAGTTTAATTCAGGTCTCTATATGGAGAAGTTCTCATGAACAATATTGTGGCCTTGAAACTTTTTTAGGAACTGAATCTACCACCTGTGTTGCACTGCTGTGACATTTATTGAAGATAAGGAAGAAAATAACATTTGCTCAGGAGGATTCTGGACATTGAACATGCTGACGCTGCAAAGAAACCTCTGCAACTATATGGCAGATACATCAGTATAGCACACTGCAGATTGGTGAGTTTTGTTTTCTTCTTGGACTGCAAGAAGTTTGATGTAATACTGCTTCTTGCTAGAAATAGATTTTTTAAACCCATTTAAAATTTAAGTATACCCTACCATTAAAAGGTATCAGTAAGTTTTTTTTTTTTTTTATAATGTTAGAAAAGATTTCAAATAAATCCAGAAAAATTATCACTGTTTCCACAAAAATATTAAGCAGCACAATGGTTTTCAACATTGATGATAATAAGAAATGTTTCTTGAGCAGCAAATCAGCATATTAGAATGATTTCTGAATGATCATGTGACACAAGACTGGCGTAATGGCTGCTGAAAATTTGGCTTTGCCATCACAGGCATACATTTTTAAAATATACATAAAAAAATAAAATAAAAAAAAATACTTCCATAACAATTTCGCAATAGTACTTGTTTATCAAATAAATGAAGCTTTGAGAAGCATGAGACTTTTAAAAAAAACAACTTCTGAATGGTAGTGTATATTTGGTGTGTGTGAACCTAGCCCTTTTATGCTCTTTGTAGTATTATATGGTAGTCTAGTTTCACCATTGTGAATTTCGCAGTTTTGTGGAGAAACTTAAATTAAAACTCCACAAAAAAAAAAAAAAAAACAATTTCCTTTTTACACTTTAAAAAGAACTCACATTGTCCACCATTTCCTTTTTCAGTTTAATAACTGGAGCTTTCAGCAAACAGAGGAATCACTCCCTGTTAAAGGGAACATTCACATCAACTGCGGTCAGTACTTTAGTTTGTGGAAAATCAATTGAGGCGAGGGTGTCTTTTAAACAAATTATAAAGCCCTAAAAATGAAAAAGGGCTTTAAAACCCAAGTGTTAATTCTCAAACATGTGTGGTTTACAGACTATTTTAAGGGGGCTTTTTGGCATTTTCTGGATCACTGTATGCAAGTTTTTATTGTATGGAGGGGAAAAAAGCAGTATGAATATACTAATTAACATCTCATGTTGTATTCCACAGAAGAAAGAAATAAAGTCATACGGGTATAGAACAACATGAGGGTGAGTGCATGACAATTTTCATTTTTTTTGGGTGAGCTGCGAGAAAGTCTCATCACCTGTAATATTTCAATCAATCGCTTTAAGGTAAACCAGGCTGCATCATAATACACAGATGAATTAAACACTGAATTCTACAGCTCACCCCTTACCTGATGTCTAACCTCTATCATAAACAAAAACCATCTAAGATTCTGCCCCCCCATACAAACATGCTGTGATTCACGGGATGCATCAAGTACACGTCTCTTATCCGACGTGGCCTTGACATGCAGTACGTAAGCAAATTTGACAAGAAAGCAGAGGATGAGAGTGGAGTGAAAGAGCGAGTAAAAGGAAGAGGCTGCAAGGCTCTTATTGTGTAAGACTAGGGTAGAGTCAGAGTCCCGCACCAGCCCGACAGGCCACACTGAACCGGTTTCCATGACAACAGAATTCTAATGACTACACCCCTGGCTTTTGCTTTGATGGAGAACGATGCTACTGGATCTCGACGTTTCCACACTCTGTCACACCTTTTCCCTTTCACAATAAATGTCAGACTCTTGTCAGGGCCCAAAATACATCAACACAACTTCACTGCGATTTAGCTAGATAGACTATCTCTTAAATCATTATCTTTTGGTCCTGTCCTCCCCCATCCCCCATCCCCCATCCCTCCATCCAACCTGCTCATGCTCTCCCTCTGTGATCCACCCATGTGACCATAGCCAGCTGTTCATTGGCTGGCACCACGAAGGCATCTGCCCAATCGGTGCAGATCACTCATATAAACAAGCAAAGCAGCATTCTAAGGATTCAGAACTAAGTCTTTTTCTTTCAGTGAGGAGTCAATGGGAAATACTACATTGGGTTCTTCTACTTTGTTTCTCCCCTTTCTCATACCTGCACGCAGACAGGATCTTCTCCTTTTGAGAGAACTATCCTTGCTGTAGGACCATCTGCTGTCGCCTGCATCACCTCTTTCGCCCCATTGCCACTGTGACCAGGTTACAGTGTTTATGGTTCATTCCTTTTCGATATACACATGCAAATTTCAGCACTGACACATGGACATGGTGTGACATGTAAGTACAGCGAGCCTTTAAATGACCGTACTTTAACTGACTCTACTCACACAGTAACATGAGAATCACAATAGTGAAAGAACTGAATGAATGGGTGATGTTGCGTTATTGTTTTGTTACTGTAAACATTGCATGATCATATAGAATACATTAGAACAGAGTCGGCTGGCAGATCCATTTAAAATATTTCTTTTGAAGTACTGCAGTCACTTCATGTTTTTGTAATGGTTTACATGGCAAGCTCAGAGCTTTACTATACAAATACTGTAAAATTATATCTGCTTTTAATTTTTCCATTTTTGTTTTGGAATATAAACATGAATTCTAGTTATATTCACTTTTTAGGAGTCATATTTTTGCTAATTATTGCTCATCTTTTCAATACCCTTTTGCTTTCTTTGTCACTGTGGGGAGAGGGGGGTTCATTATTGCTCACTGCTTGATATTATTAAAAGCTCCATTATCATTTTATTTATACTGGTGATTTATAGTGCTGCTGCTATACAAACATTTTTACTATCTAGAGGAATCAACAGTTTGTCTAGACAGGCGGTGTAATGAAATATATCGGAAACATCAAAAAGTAGTCTGAATATAGTATGGTATAAAATTGTAATATATGGCTACAATTAATAACTGTCTATTTGCCTTACTCAATCCTTATGATCAAGTTAAATGATCTTGCAATAGAAATATGATACAAAGCTGAGATGTTCCAGGATCCTGATCCTGCATGTGTTACTAAATATTTACTCAACCTCAAGTAGTTCCAAATAACCAGCAGAACAAAGAAATTCATATAGTTTTGTAACTACTTGAGGGTGAGTGAATGACAGAATTTTCATTTTTGGGTGAACTAGCCCTTTAAGTACACACTTAAGTGTCAATTGTATTAAAAAAAAAAAAAACAGAAATTTTTCCAACCACCATGAATTTACTAATTGAAGAAAATCTCTAACATGAGTAGAAATTGTTTTAAACAGATACTGCATGTCAAATGATGGAAATACTTTGTACAGTGCAATAAGACAAAACACATTTCAACTGAGAAAAACCATAACCAATGTGTCCTCTTCTACAGACATTAGCTGGCCTACTCTCTTTAGTGCACTGTGTCAGCATGTTTCTCCCCAGGCTCTGACTGTGTCACAGTACTGTTGGAGATTAGACTGACAGGGCCTTAATCCCATAGAGCTCCTCAGTTCCCCCTGCCAGGCCCCAGCACTGTGCCAGGCCTGTACCCAACGGCCACACAAAGGGATGCAAGGTCTGAGATAAAGAAAAACTCCATTAAGTCACACAGATAAAGCACATAAGAGAAGACTCAGACTAAAACCAGTGTAGCCAACAGCAAATCACTTGATAAGACACAAAATGTTCTTCAACAGCAAACTACAATGACAGCTGGTGAAGCCTCCAGGTCTTCAAGCCAAAGAAAATCCTGTCATGAACAAAGTAAAAAGATGTGCTGTTGCATATTTGAATGACTGTCTCTACCCCTGTAGGTGGAGAAAAAACAGAAATGGTACACCACCCAAAGTGTCACGCTGCGGTTTAACACGGTGGACAGTGGCAGGCCACACAGGCCCTTGCTGAAGTCAGAGATGTTGAGCCAGGATGACCCCAAATCACGGCCAATGCTGTAAGAGCATCCTCTTATAGGCTGGAAAACACATTCAGACTTCATAAATTATGCAATTCACTGCTGATTCTGAATGTCCTGTCAGATTTTTCTAATTAATTTTCTGTTAAAAGCATATTATTCTCTGTTAAAATGCATCTTACGGTGGAATCTGGCCATTAGCAACCATGTTCAAATTTTTGTTGTTGTTCCATTGTGTTGCGTTTCACTTTTTATTAATACGCTGTGTTGAGATACAAGATATTCAACTTTTAAAGTCAGCATGAAACAGAAGTTGCAATGGTATTTTCTTTCTTATTGCGATGTGTATCTAGGACTGCACGATTAATCTAAATAAAAAAAATAAAAAAACGCTTTATGTATTTAGAGAACTACGAGAGAAACTCCAGCCAGAGGTGACCGAGCTGATTAAAAGGCAGAGGTTGAACCGCCTGTGTGAAGGGACTTGCTTTAGGAAGATCAGCGCTCGTCGCAGACAAGGTCAGTTACTCGTCCAAAATCAGGCTAAAGTTACATGTGACTCAATTCATGGATTAATTTCCAAATTCAGAAGAGCCATTTGATGGATTCCATTGCAGTTTTATAGATTTAATGTATACCACTAACAAAAACATCACATTGTACACCGGTTTGATTGATTGAATCATATTGGACATACATAAGTTGAAGGGAGACAAAGTATTTGAACTCTTCCTTTAGCTTAATGTCTATTAAGATTATGCACATTTTTAATAATCTACTCAAATATAGGGCATCACAGGCTTAGGTTCCCCTGACCACCTTACCCTAATGCTTGGTCTGTTTGATATTGCATTATATTAACAAGGATATGAATATATTAAAAGGATAATCTCATTCTATATTTGGGGCACACAATAGCCTATATGCAAATACTCCATTTTGTGTGTGTGTATGTATATATTATATTATATTATATTATAATATATTATATATATATATTCTCTATACCATTATTATTGTGCCTCTTTATTTAAAATGTTTATTTCAAAACCTACTGATATTAAATATTCATTAAATATTCAGCATGAAAGAGCAGCTTGTTAGTCACAACAAGCACAGGCTTAAATGATGCTTTTAATCAAAAGTGATTCACTGCTGCTTTAATTAAAATCTGATTTTCATATACAACGTTGTCCTACTAGTAGAAAAACTATAAAATCTGATTGGAATGGATCAAGACAAGGACAAGACAAAGCAAGCTTTTTGTGCAAGATTTGTTCTTATATGCATTTGTTCTTATATGTATACATCTCCCCTAGACAAGTTCTGGTACTGCCGTCTATCACCAAACCACAAAGTGTTACACTATGGAGACATAGAGGAGTTCTCACAAGGACAAATATCACATGACTCTCTCCAGGAGAAAGGTGGGCAACACACTTTTTGATTATAGGTAACAATGAAATGAAAACTGCTGTATTTCAACCTATAACGGCTTATATTTTTATCACATTGAATGTTGATGCCATATTGACCCACAAGTTTGAAGCAAAATAGAGTTAAATATGCTCATTTTTAAGTAAAAGCATTCAGAATTCAGGAAAATCTCCATAACATTCCATCTTCTCTACATTCAGTGACAGTAGCAGATATCAAAGCAGTGGTAACAGGTAAAGACTGCCCACACATGAGGGAGAAAGGAGCAGTTAAGAATAAGGTAAGAAGTATTAATTATTGTAATAAGAAACTTGACAAGTAGGTAAACTCACCAGGCAGGATTAGGTGTTGTGGATCCAAACTCAGAGCAGAAAAGACAGGCCGATTTTACGTGAAAAATCTTGCAGAGGCAAACTGCGTGAAGGCTTCAACTGAAAATTATAACTAGTAAAAACAACCCCAAGGAAAGACAACAGCGGAACACAAACAGCCACATTAACAGCTGAAAACAATTAGCATAGCAATTAATTTAGTAATGTCAATTAAGTCCAAATGCCGCCATCTAGTGGTTAGATGTATCAGATAGGACTAATGGCTTTAACTCGACTTACTCCCCCTTGCTGGTGAAATATTTAATTTTTGACAGGAATGAAAACGGATAGACACAGTGTGTTCAATGATATGTGTGTGTGTGTGTGTGTGTGTTTAAGGGATATTCCTCTCTCAAATCTCATTTTTTAGAACTGAATCTTTTTACAGTTTAAATTGACTTTTTTGGGAACTTAGCTTTCCAGCTGGGTGACTTTGGGAGCAAAGGCACCTGTAGTAAAGTACAAATGGGAATTGTGGGAGAGGAAGTGAGGTCAGGTACGCTGGGGTTGGAGATTATTACTCTTTCTTTGCTTTTCAGGAGCTGCTGGAGCTGGCTTTTTCCATTCTCCATAACTCTGATGAATATCTAAACTTCATTGCTCCAGACAAACATGAGGTGAGTATCACAATATACAAAGCCAGGACAGTCATAAAATATATACTTGTCTCATAAATGATAAAGAACCTTTGCTCTTTATAACAATATCAACTTGTGGTGTGGACATCAAAAGCCATTATAAGTAGGCCTGTTTCTTTAATAGCCCAAGTTCTTTTCACTCGTGCGCTGCTTGTCATTGTAGTTTGAACAATACTCTCTTATTTATACTATTTTCCTTTCTTTTATATTCACTAGTACTGCATTTGGACTGATGGCTTGAATGCTCTTTTGGGAAAAGAGATGACAAGTGAGCTCACAAAATCAGATATGGACACTCTGGTAACTATGGAGCTGAAACTTCGCCTCTTGGACCTTGAAAACATTCAGATTCCTGATGTTCCTCCCCCTGTTCCCAAAGAGCCCAGCACTTACGACTTTGTTTACGACTTTACCCAGCAGCACACTTGAGACTGGAATAAAGTCCTTACTCAAGCTGGTAATCAGCTGTAAGGAAGGAGTGCTCACATTTTTGCTATCCCCGTTTCCTCTCTTTCCCATTATATGGACGGAATCATGTTCAGATCATACGTTTTCCTCTAGATTGTGACTATGATGTGATGCTTTAGTTTTCTATTCCCTTTAAATGCCTTTTCATGACTTCTGCAAAGAGAAAAACTCAGTAACATTTCTTGTCATCAGTTTTAATGAACACTCGACTTGGTATCATTCACATTTATGTGCAAGTACATATCTACATAAAACACTGAGAATGGATTTGTTTCACAATCATATAAAATAAAATTCGGAAGCTACGTTAAGTCATGAACACATACAAATCACTCAAAGGACAGTTACATTATTGTGCTAGTCATTAGACATTTTCCAGAGAAATCAAGTCAACTAAATCACACTGAACATTAATGTTAAAAGACTGTTTCCAATATATTGGTTCACATTTGGCTTCTACATTTAAAATTCTCACACACACACACACACACACACACTAAGCTAGAATCATTATAGTAGCAGGTGTTTTGAAAACAGATTATTTTAGCTTTTATATAAAAAGGCCTTTGATTTGCTAAGTTGGACACATTTTTTTCTTACAAAACATGTGATGTGCTTTCCTGTTACCCAATATACAGTTTGCATTAAAATAAATTGAGTTGTTTAATCATTACCATTGTAGTATCATTCATACTGGCAAGGTTTGGATGGACAATTTGGACTTTCTTAGTCTTAAAATGGTTCTTTAACAGGATAAACAAAATATAAGTACCATCCCAAACACTTTGGACATGTCCTATTGCATTTTATCAACCCTGGGAGATCATTGTGCTTATGACAGTTGCAATACATTGATTCCAGTGAGCAAAATGTTTTGTCTATTACTATCAAACTACCAAGGTGCTGAGATATTGCTTGTAAAGATAATCATAATTGATTGGTTTTCATTGACATAATACACTCTCTTAAAAATAAAGGTTCCAAAAGTTTTTTTTTTTTTTTTTTTGAAGCGATGCCAAAGAAGATCCATTTCTGGTTCCCTAAAGAACCTTTCCATGAACAGTTCTTAAAAGATTTTTTTTAAAATCAGTGTAAAGAACATTTTAAAAATCTAAAGAACCTTTTGTGGAATTTAAAGGCTCAATTTATGTTAAAGGTTCTTCATGGAACCATAGATGCCGATAAAGAACCTATTAAGTATATTAATAAAATATTTCTTATAACTTAAAAAGAAATTGAATCAAAAGGTCTCAACATAAGTCAACTCAAAACTATAACCTAAGTTTCACTCCACCCAAATAAAGTGTATAATGATTATATATCATAGGAAAAAATGTAGTTTAAATACTTTTTTTGTGTAGCATGTCACTGCAGAAAACGGTTGGCACTGATTGACATTTCAGAGGTCAACTAACCAAGTATAATTAGCATGTCTTGTCTTTAAATTGTTTGTTGCAAAAAAGTCAGTTTTTGAAATTATACACACTAGCCAAATCAAATATTTTTTCATTGTTAGCTGCAAGTGAATATATTCACTATTTAAGGTCACAGATCAGAGCTTTCTGATAAACGGTTCCAATGAGCAGCTTTCCTCCATATGGGGCTGCCACTGAAGAAGCAATGATCACACTGCCATCATCTGCATACACCTGAGTCACCTGGGGCTTTTCAGAGAGGATGTTCTCAATCCTGATAACCTACAGGAGAACAAGGAATTATTGATTTTTGGAGGGTACTGTTTTACAGCTTAGAGCTGGGGGAGAGAATATGAATGTCAAATTACAATGAACACACATAATACACATTGACAAAGAGGACTTTAAATAAATATCTATTTCTAGCAAACATGCACAGAATACACACACACCTCAGAACCAGGTGGATCATTCGGATCACCAAGCATGA
Source organism: Ctenopharyngodon idella (assembly GCF_019924925.1). Classification (NCBI taxonomy): domain Eukaryota; kingdom Metazoa; phylum Chordata; class Actinopteri; order Cypriniformes; family Xenocyprididae; genus Ctenopharyngodon; species Ctenopharyngodon idella. The sequence continues at coordinate 25,797,053 of NC_067235.1, read as the reverse complement.
ATTTGAGACCGTTTGGGTGGCAGCCCAACCACAGATCTCCAGATTCACGGACCACCTCGATGTTGTCAGGGAGTGAGCCCACATCAACTTCCTGGGTAAGAAAAGTGAACATGCAGTAATAATAACAATATTAATGTATCAGCAGAGTGTTCTCCTAAAAAAAATATATATATATACATAATGTACTTTTATGGTTGTTTTATTTGAAGCTAATACAACAAATAAATCTAAAACTCAAATTATTCTATATGGGAAACAAATATCATGTATTTTGTCTTTACCTTTATGTGAGACAATACAGTGTTATTCTGTATCTCCATGACAGTAATTGTGTGCTTCAGAGCATCTGACACATACAAATGCCTGAAATAAATTGTTACTTGTATTAATAACATAAGAGGACATAAGAATTGCATTTTTCTATGCTTTAATTAATGCAGATCTTGATTTTTTTTGCAACTTGCCTTTTGTTGGGTGAGATATTTATGCCATTGGCAGATAGGAAACCCTCTGCCACAACCTGCACAGGTCTCAGGGCTGAAGTAGATGACGTCACACCAGGGCAAAGACAGAAACCACCCCACCAACTTGAGAATCTCATTTGTGAAGTAATGATCATTGGTGGCATAAAAGCTTTCGGCCCCCACAGCTACTATGTCATTCACACTAACAAATGCACAGAAATAAACTGAAATTTATACTTTGTTTGGGTTTGAGGGTTATAGAAATACTGTGTTTTGAAGAAGCACATACTTATGCAGAAGTTCATGCTTGATGGTCTTGATGTATTGAAGAGCATTTTCATTCTCAACAAATCTGAAAATCTCCACTTGGCTTTTGCCTTGAGGATGATTAACAACAAACACATATATGGCACCATCTGTAGTGAGAGAAGAAGAATTCATACATTATTAGACTTTCTATCAAACTCATCCATTTATAAGGGTAATATAGAGTCCCTAGGGACATGCTGAAGGAAAATTATAGGTCATCGCTTTTGTATTCTCATCTCGCATTCTCCCCCGAGAAACTTTGCGTTCGCTGCCAAAATGTTTTGAGTTTCTCGGGGTTCGCAAAAGCGCTATATAAAAAATATATTTTTTCCTCCCATCTCATATTTCTTCCATCACCATGTCTCCGTAGGTTTAAAAGTGAAGATCACATTACTGACAAAATGTAAACTACTAGGGGTCTAGTTTTTCTTACTACAATTTGAAAAATATAATTCTTGTGTGTAGGTATAGAGGGTATGCACGTGACGTCACCGTCGACCGTTATGACTGCGGTTACGCCCACTGAGTGGCAAAAGACTGAGTGGCAGCATTGGTTTTCAGCGTGAATGCCGCAAAAAACACAAAACACATCCAAAACAGGAAAGAGCTTTGCGAGTGACTGTACAAATAGCTTTGACACAAGATCTGAGGAATATTTTTAGACTGCTGAAAGCTACGGAAAAAAGAAGCAAATAGGTCGCTGCAATTCACAGAAACAGCTGGACTCCAGGCAAAGAAACATGTTTTGCAGTTATCATTTTGTGTCAAAATGTTGGATTTTGGGGTAAAATTATATTCTATATATTGTATTGTTATATATTGTGTTGACAACTCATCAATTAAATATTTACCATCTTATATTCTGCATAATTGGGTGTTTTTAAATAAACACTGACAGAAACTATACAAGTTTTAGGGCTGGACGTTATGATGAAATATATAACGTTGATATAAGTGATCACTCTGATTTAGACCTACCTATATTGTATTTATATAAAACGTTCACAGACAGATTTGCTTTATGTATTTCCCCGGCGTCAAAATCAGGCACATAATAATGTCAGGAAACACGATTCCTGGCTGCATGCCAATATCCATGGATTAGGTTTCTTTGACATGTTATAAGTAACACTTTCAAGCCCAACCTTTAGTGTAATTGTTTGTTTTACTCGCGTTTTCGCAGTTTCCCCTATTAAATCCTGTCATGCAGCAGGTTCTTTTGCCACTCAGTCCAGCTGAGGGAGCGTGTTCCGGCAGGAAAGTGACGTCTGTGCATACCCTATAATGTACCCTGTACATTATACAAAACCATATTACTACAAAATCCATTTTTACTCAGGCGTCATACATTCATTAAATGCTTACACTCCATAAAGTTGTTCATGGATCTAAAGAAAAGAACAAACGAATAGCAACCAAACTGCATGGAACTGAAATTAATGCTCAATAAACTAGCAAGAAATGTATTTATTTAATAAAAATGCCAAACCTTTGTCATCTGTGTATACGCTGATTCCATGTGGATTAAAAGAGTCTTTGTCAAACTGACCCTTGATGCTCAGTGCTTCAATTTTCAGTTCAGAATCCAACAGATTCAGGGTATAGATCTTTCCAGGATCATCTGAATAGGATGGTAAGCCTGGATACTTCAAGCCCTATCATCATAATTCATCTATTTACACCAAGTGCAAAAATGCTATTTTTACTCACTCCAACAACCATTGTTCAGACAATTTACTCTTATCACAAACATTGCTTCTATTTATACTTTTTATAAATTGCATCTATTACTATTTGCACTTAGAATATTAAGATTCTGTGCAAACTTGGTGCAAACAGCATCTACTACAATTTGCAATATTATTATGTACTTACTAGCTGCTGCCCTAAAATATATGCATTTAATATGTGAATTCATCTAGGCTCATACCACACTGCCTGGGTTATAGAGTTTGAATATATCCAGAAATTTACCGATACCTTTTGAATAATGACTTATAGCTGATTAACTATTCAAAATGCTTAGTCATGGTTTTGTTGTTATGACATACCGTGCTCAGAAAAGCCAATCCATCGTCAAGTATGGTGAGATCTTCAGCCCCACCCTCTATTTAAAACACGGAAAATAACACTGTATTGATGAAAACACGTCACTGCAATGTCCTCATGTACAGCGTTAGAAACATATACATAACACTAAAGAGCAGCGAATGACTCCTGATCAGTCTGCAGTGTGTTTTAACTTACCTATGCCCTCTATTAGGTGACAGTTAGGAAGGTAGTTCTTGGTTAGTTCTCTGGAGGAAAGTGATATATGCCTGTGTGGAGAAGATCAGATTTAAATGATATTGCTATGATTATTGTCATGTGCAATTAATATGTATACATTTCGCGACCATTGTTATATAAATGTAATTGAGAATATCGACCAACCTCAGTGCGATGAGTCTTTCTCCGATGAAAACTGACAGAGCAATGACAGCTAAAGACAGGACTGCCAACCTGCCCATACTTGTCTTGTTTGAAGCGCTACTCTCTTCTTCTTCTTCAGCTTATTGGCTGATCGCAACAAATCTCGCGCATTACCGCCACCTTGTGTGAGCACTACTGAGTACTATTCATACTGGGTCAGCAGTTACATTAGCACCTTTTTTGAAGGCCCCCCCATTGTCCAAACAACATTCGAAGGTCCCCTGTCAAATTAATATTTTTTTAGTCGTTTTAGGTTTTTACATGCTTGTTTTGCCCTATTTTTAAAATCATTATTTTAACACCTTAAGGTCCCCAGTGTTAGTGGGCCCCGGATCTTTGGTTAAAGCTGCAGTCCGTAAGTTTTGCCTCTTTGTCGCCATCTATGTTTGAAACCTGCAATTGCAGTTATTTGCAGAATTATCATCTTTACGTGGGTTGTGCATCCAGCTGCTGTGAGAAAAGGCTCTAAATAATCCGCTACCAGCAGCATCCTCACATGCCATATAGCCTACTAGCTGGGACTCCTTCTTTCTGTTTACAGACGTGATGTAATGACGCAAAGACTACTGGCTGCATGCTCGAATTTCCAGTGGAAACCTACCAGTACCGATTTTATTAGAAAACATTATTACAAGCTTACCGTTGTGAATTAAGCTAAGGTAAGGAGACAGTTTTGAACACTGGCTGGTTATGTACTTGCTCAAAAAATGATTTTGGATAATTTTTAACCAAAAAATTAAAATAAAAAATGTTACAGACTGCAGCTTTAAGAACCAGTGGCTTAGAAAATTCTTCTTGAAAATCTTAAAGTGACATCCCAAAAACTTATGGTTACATCCTATTGCATTTTATGTACCTGGAGAGACTGTATCTGTGATAGTTGCATCACAGCTTTTTTCTGTTACTTTCAAACCAGTCAAGATGTGATTAACATGACTTGATAATGCTTGTAAATTTCACACAGGATATGCTGCCATGTGTTAAGAAAAATGTATATAGTGTGGACTAATTTTTCACTTTATTATGCTACAAAAGGAGCATGTCACACTGCAGGACAGTGCTGATACTAACTAAAATTTCAAAAGTCAAAAACCCAGATATAATTAGTTGGTCTTGTCTTTATTTTGTGTTGCAAAATCTAGTCTTTAAAGTTACACTTTTCAGACAAATTCATTCAAACACTTAAGACAATATTTAGTCTCCCTTGTCCCTAGTGTATTCACTATTTAAGGTCACAGATCAGAGCTTTCTGATAAACAGTTCCAATGAGCAGCTTTCCTCCATATGGGGCTGCCACTGAAGAAGCAATGATCACACTGCCGTCATCTGCATACACCTGAGTCACCTGGGGCTTTTCAGAGAGGATGTTCTCAATCCTGATAACCTATAGGAGAACATATAGTTTTAAGACAGGAAATAGTGCAAAGAGAAAGGGAAAGGGATGGAAACATCATACAAGATGAACATGACAGCTCAGCATACAGTATTTGAGCATATAGGCACTACACATTAGGCCATGGCTCAAGCATTTACACACCTCAGAACCAGGTGGATCATTCAGATCATGAAATACACATTTGTGTACACATACAAATTACAATGAACACACATAATACACAATGACAAAGAGGACTTTAAATAAATATCTATTTCCAGCAAACATGCACAGAATACACACACACCTCAGAACCAGGTGGATCATTCGGATCACCAAGCATGAATTTGAGACCATTTGGGTGGCAGCCCAACCACAGATCTCCAGATTCACGGTCCACCTCAATGTTGTCACAGAGTGAGTTCACATCAACTTCCTGGGTAAGAAAAATGAACAATTAACAATAGAACTCAAGAAATGTTGGCTTTTTAAATTAAAAGTTGTTTCATTTGAAACTAACGCAACTAATAAGTCTAAAATTTGATTCTTAAATCTGTAAAACTAAATATTCTATATAGGATAAAATAAGGTGTGAACATTTCATGTAGTTTTGTTTACCTTTACATGAGATAAAACAGTGTTTTTCTGTATTTCCAGGACAACAATTGTGTGCTTCAGAATATTTGAGACATACAAATGCCTGAAATTACATGCAATTTGTATTAAAAACATATAATGAGAAATATTTTTGATAATATGTGACATTATGCTGTGCTTTAATGCAAATCGTGGCCTTTTTTCCAAAACTTGCCTTTTGTTGGGTGAGATATTTATGCCATTGGCAGATAGGAAACCCTCTGCCACAACCTGCACGGTCTCAGGGCTGAAGTAGACGACGTCACACCAGGGCAAAGACAGAAACGGCTCCACCAACTTGAGAATCTCATTTGTGAAGTAATGATCATTGGTGGCATAAAAGCTTTCGGCCCCCACAGCTACTATGTCATTCACACTAACAAATGCACAGAAATAAACTGAAATTTAATTTCTGATTATGTTTAGGGTTTCAGAAATACTGTATTTTGAAGAAGCACATACTTATGCAGAAGTTCATGCTTGATGGTCTTGATGTATTGAAGAGCATTTTCATTCTCAACAAATCTGAAAATCTCCACTTGGCTTTTGCCTTGAGGATGATTAACAACAAACACATATATGGCACCATCTGTAGTGAGAGAAGAAGAATTCATACAATATTAGACTTCTATCAAACTCATCCATTTACATTACTTTTACCATTTCACATTAACTACCTCTCTTGTGTGTAGGTAATTTATTATAAATTAAACAATCTCGTATAGACAGAATTCAATATGGAATGCAACTTTTCTTGTTTATGTATACATTTATTTAATAAAAATGCCAAACCTTTGTCATCTGTGTATACGCTGATTCCATGTGGATTAAAAGAGTCTTTGTCAAACTGACCCTTGATGCTCAATGCTTCAATTTTCAGTTCAGAATCCAACAGATTCAGGGTATAGATCTTTCCAGGATCATCTGAATAGGATGGTAAGCCTGGATACTTCAAACCCTATGAGCAATTCATTTGAGCATGTTTAAAAATGTAGTTGCGTTTAACCGGCCGAATTCATGTAATAAAGTTTAGCAGCAGTGTACTTCAGTAGAAATGTGCTTTTAGTAAAAACGACTGTTGCTAACATGAGTCTGAATGACTAACCAAAATACTCAGTAAAACTTTTGAGGTTATGACATACAGTGCTCAGAAAAGCCAATCCATTTTTAAGTACGGTGATATCTTCAGCCCCAAAATCTGTTAAAACACAAAAATAACACCAAAGATTACCACAACATCCACATTTGCAGGTTCAGAAACATATACATGCTTCTTCAAATGTATTACGAAGTGCTCTTCACACTATAAAAAAAATTAAATAAACTGTACCAATAAAATATTATTTTTCATGAACCTCAGCGTTTATAATTTACATAAGTAACATACATGGCATTAGGTCTAGACTGGTTAATTCAGTCCAGCTAATGACACGTGAACACTTACCTATGCCCTCTATTAGGTGACAGTTAGGAAGGTAGTTCTGGGTCAGTTCTCTGTAGGAAAGTGATAAATGCCTGTGTGGAGTAGATAAAACGACACGTGTAAAAGACATTGCTATGATTACTGTCATGTGCATATATCAATAAGTCGCAACAAAGGTCAGAACAACATGCAGTCAAAGAAAACCGTTATTGCAATAGTTAAACAGTATGGTTTCAAACAACTGTAATCGCAGCCATCGTTATAAAATATGATCGAACAGATCAACCAACCTTAATGAAATGAGCCTTTCTCCGATCAAAACTGCAAGAGCAATAACAGCAAGTGAGAGTACTGCTAACTTGCCCATGTCTGAAACTCTCACGCTGTCTCTAACGCACAAACAAAATCAGTTGCCAAATATCCCCACCTACTGTTTGAACCGCATTCTACAATAACGCCATCCCAGTAGTTTGTTTCTTCCTTGGTCCGTGGTTTTGTCTTTACCAGCCACCTCTTTAAACCTATTGATGCGTAGGTAGGTGTGCGTGCGTTTCTTCTTCATGTATTTTTTTTTTTTTTTTTTAAATATTATATGTATTTATTATAATGGCATATACCAACTCTTTTTAATTAAATAATAATCGTTTAAAATTAAAAAAAAAATTCAAATGAATAAATAAACCACACACAATAAATTAAATATATTATACAATTGAAGAGTTCATTTGCAAAAACACACTCCGTTTTTATTAATTCTTACAAAAACATGTTTTTTTTGTTTGTTTGTTTTTTGCATTCCAAGTAATATCAATCAAAGTTTTCAGCATGTAAGACGTATGGTGTACAAGGACGAGCAGGAGTCGAAATTATAAATCTTCGATTACTTTTAGTCAGCTTTGACGAAACTTCCCTCAGCTGAGCTAGCGCGTCTTTTTGAAGTGACTTGCAGCCTTGTCATCTGACCTGAATACTGCGTGCTGATTCGCTAAAAACGGACCTATCGGTTTCTGTACACAAACAACAATGGCGCTTGTCGGTTTCTGCTGTGTAACTTAATATTATAAAGCGACGAGAATACTTTTTGTGCGCCAAAAAAAACAAAATAACGACTTTTCAACAATATAGTGTTGGGCCGATTTCAAAAACACTGTTTCGGAGCTTTACGAATCAAATCAGTGACTCGGATCTCCTATCAAACGGCGAAACTGCTGAAATCACGTGACTTTGGCGCTCCGAGTCACTGATTCGATTCGCAAAGCTCCGAAGCAGTTTTTTTAAATCGGCAAATCACTATATTGTTGAAAAGTCGTTTTTTTTTGTTTGTTTTTTTTGGCGCACAAAAATATTTTCGTCGCTTTATAATATTAAGGTAGAACTACTGAACTCGCATGAACTGTTTTAAATATGTTTTTAGTACCTTTATGGATCTTGAGAGAGGAAATGTCATTGCTGTGAATGCAGGCCTCGCTGAGCCATCGGATTTAATCAAAAATATCTTAATTTGTGTTCCGAAGATGAATGAAGGCCTTAGGGGCGTGTAACGACATGAGGGTGAATGACATTATTTTCATTTTTGGGTGAACTAACCCTTTAACATGTAGGGGCGTCATTCCTAGTTGTTACGTAGTTTCGTCTCCCCTAATTATGCAAACCGACCTTGAGATGTATTTATGTATTTTATCTCATGGGTCAGTCTCTCTTGAAAGTTCCCTTTTACATTTTCGTAAGTGCACGATTATTTGTAACTTTAACCTCGTTTCAATCATAAAGCTTCCTCTCTTCTTCGGGAAAGCTGATATACGAGCACAGGGAGGCTTGCATAATAATAAGCCAATTTAGATCACGTGATATATTATCCAAAATTATTCAGTCAGGGCCAGTAAATAATGTTCTTTATCATGAAAGGGTTTTGGTAAAGCAATATACCAGTGTAGTGCACTTAATCTCTGGTTCCAAATGTAGTAGAATTTATTGGTCAGTAGTCGGCACTATTGCACCTACCCATTACTTCAGTACTAATTAGATTAAAATAGCTTACAAATATTGTACATTACGTTTTTGTGTTATTTATCTTTGCTATGATTGATAGCAGCCTTATATATAATTATACCTCAAGAAGTTTACAACAATATGGAATGTCAGGTTATGACAGAACCACTAAAGCATATTCTGTCTGTTCAACTTAAAAAGTGACAAAACGGATTGAATGAGAAATACAAAATAATTTAAAAGCAGGTATTTTCATGTGTGGTTTACAAAAAGTGCTTTATATAACCTAGAAATGCATATTTGCATAAGAGGCAAAAAGTCAGTAATATAATTAAGCATGTAAAATGGATAAATTAATGACTAATTAATAAATTCTAAATTTATTTCTAAATAAGTTCTAAATAAGTTCATATTATGAAATTTTTGGCTCTCTATTTGACCCCCTTCTTCTTCTTTGAATTCAAGCATGAAAATGTTGCAAAACATCATCCTTATTGATAAAATAGACTTTTAAGTCTGCTAATTTGGAAATTTGAGTAAAGGAATAAAGAATGATGAATTTCTTTGAACAAATACACCACATTCTTTTATTGATATCAGTGATGTACTGGAAGCCTCTTTGCCTGAGGGTGCCACATTTAGCAAGAAGATGGAACTGCTTTAAATCTGCAGTAGCTACTACTTAATGTCATACAGCACAGCATTTAAATATAGTTGACAAATAACATGCCCATTAACAATTTTTTCAATTTCAATATTGTTAAAATGCATGTAAAAGTATATTTTAGTACATGTGGTAATTGGTTACCATTTCTTTTAAGCTTTTTAATTCTCATATTGCAGACAATTCACTTAAATTGTTCTGCTGTGTAACAAATTATTAAAAAGTGCAAATATTCCATGCCGCTCTCTAAGCGGGTCCGCCAGCATGGGAGTTGGGTGCTCTAACAAGGAGGCTAAAGACCACAGTCTCTAACGTCAGTTGCTAGAGCGCCTCTTGAGATCAGGGGAGTGAGGTTTTACACACACAGCTCTTACCGGCCAACGTCCGTTACACTCACCCCCCTAAACCTCACTCCCATTCGGGTCACGGCACCAATGCAGTGACTGACGGCAGAAGGTCTGGACTCTATAGCAGCTTTCATTGGCCAAGGACCGCACAAGAGGATGTTTGACTGACATGTAATGCAACCAGTCACAGTTCGTTTTATTCCGCGTCATGGTTAGGGGTGTAAAAATGTAAAGTCGATGTCCCTACAATACCAGACTGACGTGCATCTAATAAATTATTAATTCAAGAACGCTGTGCAGCTTTACTGCAACAATGGAACTGTGAACTTCACATACTTTTGAAAATCCAGCATGTAGTTGAAGCGCTCATTCTCACAGTTGTAAACATGACGGCGTTCTTCTTCCACAATGGGGTTTGGCGTCACGGTATTTGTTTCCGTTACACATGTTGTGACACATGTCTACTGGACATCCTGTAGAATTCAACCAACCAGATGATGACTTCGAAACTCCTGAAGTGTTTCCAGTTAAGTGTGCCATATGCATCAGATGTTCAGCCAACAGTCAGTGGGCATAATTTAGCTGAGATTAGCACCAATGTAACCCCTCCTGTTCAAATCGCCACAGGACTCGAACCCGGGTCCGCCGGCATGGGAGTCGGGCACTCTAACAAGGAGGCTAAAGACTGCAGTCTCTTTTTGAGGTTTCAGGTTTTACACGCACAGCTCTTACCGACCAACGTCCATTACACATGTAGTCTCTCAATTAATAGAAAGTCTGATCTAACTGCATGCATAATAATTCTAATTAATTTTTTTAATTAATTTTAGATAAAATATAGCATGTCTCAATTAATATGAGGCTATAAAAAATGCATATAAAAAGTTTAAAATAATTTTAGATGAGGTGTAGCAAATCACACTTTCATGTCATCTATACCCAAAGCATTTACAATTGTTTAGTAACAGATTTCTGTTGCAGAGACAAAAGTACCATGACTCTTTACTGTTTGGCTATGTTTTAAAAAGTCATAATAAACTGATTTGAAGAAATTATTTGGTTGTTTTACCTTAGCCTTTCATGGCAAACACTCAAATGACTCTTTACTGTAGCAAACAAGAAGATAAGATCTTGTCAATTGTAAATACTAACATGCAAATCAGCAAACTTAAATGTGTTGTTCTGTGATGTCATGTGCCTTTGTGTTCCTGTCATTAAGATGCAATATATGCAGAGGTTGCCCTTTTTTGTTTCTTCCTCTCAGTTTGTTATCTGGTCTAGTTGAACTTACAAGTAAAATGAATCTTTAAAATTACACATTTATATCTAAGAATGATCATTAGTAACATTTAACTTAAATACTTACAGTAAATGTTTTGTTCTGTGGTGTCAGATGCCTTTGTATCCCTGTCATCAAGATGTTATATCATAAGCACAGGGTAAAATACTTTTAAGTAAACTATGTGTTTGACAATGGCAAGTTGAAGGAAGATGAGCCTATTCTTCTTGGAAAAGACATCTACACACCCTTTGTAAAAACTTTGAGTGGCACTTTGTCTGATTCACTAACATTGTTCTCTGCATAGTTTTCTCTTTCACTAACATAACACAGGAGTGTACAAACCACAGCATCAAACGAAGTCACAGCTTACCTAAATGAGTGACAGTCACGTTATTTTGAACTGTCATGCTCTGAGTGCTGTACTGGGGTGTGGCTTTAAGTACACTGAAAAACCTGCCCTACTTGTCATACAACAAACTCTGTAATCACTGCTCACATTCGAGTGAAACTGCTATTGCATTTGGTAGCAGCACCCATGCACTCACTGGTTGCACGAGTGCTTTGGTCTCACCGTGGACTTAACTTGCACCAATAATGCAGAGTTTTACCCTGAAATAGGTTACTGAATGCATATCTGATGGGAGAACATGTGACAATGTAGAAAATAGACTCATTCCCAATGGAAACAAACTGGAGTAGTGCAAAAATAGCTCCTCTTCTACCAAGCAAGCTGTGTTCTAATTTTGCTTGTGATAGGCTCTACACAGTCCCGATTTCATGTTTTTCCACAAGAATATAAATCAATTCAACTGCCTAGTTGCAAATACACACACACACACACACATATATGTATATATATACGCATTGTTCAATTGTTCAGTTAATGCCACAGTGCAAAATTATAAAGTTTGTATGACACAGAAGTTGCTATAACCTTTTCCCCTCCAATTGTGACATTTCTCTGAGAAAAATTGCTTCTCAGACGTTTAATATTCATTCTACATTTTTAATAACACAACTTAAGGCACTGAATTATGAGTGCTCTTATTACACAAAATGGCATATGCAAAGCAATGTTCACAACTGCCATTCATAAGCTATCCAACCATCTTATTTATGTTCACACTTGTAAACGGGTCAAACTGACATATGATACTACGAAGCTAAAATAATATATTTTACGTTCTTTTCGGAGTTACACTTCACATTATAATGACGGAACATAACCTAAACTGATAGACCTTGGTGGTATATAATTTATAGAAAGAGAAAGGCCGAGGACATGGAGCGATGGAAGGAAAAGTGGAGGGAAAATGGTGCACCACTGAATCACGAACTGGCTCTCGTCTCGTGCAATCACAGACAACTTGAAGTCAGCCGTCGCCTTGGTTACCTTTGACGTCACATGGCCCAGCCTTGTCTCGGCTCCTGGGGCTGGTCTGATTGGAGGGAAACCCCGTGGATTAGCTCGACCGCCCGTGAGAATCAGCTGTGAGCCGAGGTTAGCTTAGCTCCGACAGGACCATCGTTATTCCCCGACACTCAGGTAAGAGAATATGCAATATCGGCATAAATGCCTGGCGTGTTGGTCCTGTATTCATTGTTTTATTATTTTTGATGAGAAATGAGTTGTAAATGGCGATGGACGATGCAAGGCACAGGACTGAGTTGCGGATGCTAACGTGCTGAAAATGAACAATAAGCCTTTGCTTGGCAGATCTAGGCCGCCCCTTTTTGTTTCTTCCTCTTGGTGTGTTATCTGGTGTGAACGAGCTTACAGTTAAAATTCATCCCCAAAATGTTACGTTTTATTTTTTATATCTTAGTATGATCGTCAGTAACAGTTTTCCATATGCGTCCTTGTGTAAAATACAGTTTCAGTGCATTTTTTGGTGCTGAAACAAGCCGAAGCCTTTCACATGTCTGTGTTCTCAATTCTGCCACTATTAATTCAGTCAACTGTACTTGGTCCTGCCATGTTAACACATTTAGTGGAACTCAATAAATATACTTATTTATCTTCGACTATTTCGGGTAATTTGGTTGATAATTTTAGGCGAGCTTTCAACATGCATCTGGTAATCGAGAGACCCGCCAGACAAACGGCGCCGTCCATTTGCTTTATCAGCCTTACCTCCACATAGATAGAGATTGTTTAAATGATTAAAACACATTGGCGGTTTTTTGACATTACAGATAGCAGCGGGTTTCTTTGCTGAGGTCAGTCGGCCATGAAGATGGGCAGGGCAGACCTGTCTTCATCATATGGCTTAGCCAACAAGCTAACTTGGTTTTATCATGAAAACAGCGATAAATTATGTTATCATGACATTTTAGCTTGATACATTTGCCATACAGAGTACTTGAAAGAGCATCACTATTGCTTGTGTGCATTTCTCAATGAAATAGGCGTAATAAACAAGTCACAAACCTCTAGTATGGTGTTGCTGGTTAAGCTTTGTGTAGTCAGCAAGTCACTGAAAGCGACAGCGACGTATATTTTGGTCCCTCGCAACTTCAAAAGGGATAGTTCACCCAAAATTGTTATCATTCGCTTAAAATTGTTTCAGACGGACGGACAGCTTCAGTCGCCATTGACGATTATTGTATTTTTTTTTCCCCCATACAATGGAAATGAATGGTGATTGAGGCTGTCTTTCTGCCAAGCATATCTTTCTGTGTTTCACGGACTAATGGAAGTCGTACGGGTTTGAAACGGTATGAAGTGTAGTAAGTGATGACCGAATGTACTTTTTTTTTTCTTTTTTTTTTTGGTGAACCATCCCTTTAAGACATATGTAAAGCGCGTGAATGGCTAGCTATGGGAATTGGGCGTGGTTGTCGAGAACAGCACATCCGCATATTTCTTCGCACTGTAATGCGACCCTGTAGGGCAAATACTTATGGCCTAACTTTTTTTTAAAGCTGTGTGCAGGAATGGCACATAGAATTTTTTTTAATCAGATCTTTGGATGTTTGCAAAATGCTTTGTGGTTCAAGTCTTAAACCTGAAGTATAGTAGATTTTATGTGTTGTATAATGCATGAAAACAGTATATTAGGCATGTTACACAACATATTAAGCAATTGATTAAATATATGCACTGCACTGTCAGTAGTAGCAGCAGCAGCATTTGGGGTATCCTGTGTTGCCTGTGGCAAACTAATTGATTCGCTGCTGTGGAGTTTTTCAGCACTTTGCAAGGGTGATTGTCCAGTTGTCCAGATTATTTAGTTTCTATTCTCAGTAGTGGATTTAGCATCAATAATCAGACAGATGTCACCACTTGAACATCCAAAGGAAGTCTAATCAAGCAAACTAGTGAAATATTAAAGTGCATAGATTGTTATTCTTTTGGATTACTATTAAGTTAAGCTCAAGTTAATTCATTACAGTAGATTTGATTTGGTTAAAAGGAACATTTTCACATGTCTCACTTGATTTTGTGTAACACTAAACCTTTGGGGTGTAGTTGTAATTAACCTGTTACACCTAAAATAATTCAGATTGAGTGTCTGATTGAACTATTTCTCTTCAGCACTGAGCAGCCATGGACAAGAGCGAGCTAGTGCAAAAAGCCAAGCTGGCCGAGCAGGCAGAGCGCTATGATGACATGGCAGCCGCTATGAAGTCCGTCACCGAGGGTGACATTGAACTGTCCAACGAGGAACGCAACCTGCTATCGGTGGCTTACAAGAATGTGGTGGGTGCCCGCCGCTCCTCCTGGAGAGTGGTCTCCAGCATCGAGCAGAAGACGGAGGGCAGCGATAAAAAGCAGCAAATGGTCAAGGAATATCGGGAAAAGATCGAGAAGGAGTTGAAGGAGATCTGCAATGACGTACTGGTAAGAGTCTTACAATTGAGATAATCCCAGTCTTTTGGATTGCATATCTTACATTCTGACCCAGGGATACACACTATACACTCCTTCGCTCTTGTCCCTGTTTCTTTATTCCAAGTGCTGGTGGGTAACGTAGGTTGATAATCCTGCTTGCGTTAATTACTCATCATGAGCAAGGCCCTCTTTCAGCCAAGCCTATTAGTCCAGGCCTGATCTCATTTGTTCCAGCGCATGCACAGGTGTCCTTTCCCTGGGACAGTTATTGTAGCCCTCCTTGGATAATGACAGATTTAAGGGGTCAGGGTCTATTTAACCTCAGTTTCAGTCTTCAGCCTGTAGTTCCAGGTAATAAAATGCATGCAGGTAATAAAATGCTCAAACAAACTCTTTATTAAAATCACTGGACTACATAAAAAGAATTGACAAGACGTTTCGGTGTTCATCCAAACACCATCCTCAGTTATGAAAACACAGGAAGTAACTCTGGCAAATATACACCTATTAAAGTCACATGATTAGCGCACATGTAGAAGTCACATGACTGTTAAGTTAACCACATAGTATGCTCTTGAGGTGGAGCACACTGATCACTCCATACAGCGCCGTGGCATCTTTTCGAAAACAGCATTATAGACATGGGACAGATGATGTCTCAAACCCCCTCCTCTATTCAATGAGGGACACTCCACCTTCACATGAATCACTTCCTTTACACTTCTTTCAAACCTACACTGTCCAGAAACCTCATTTCTAAAAAAATAATTGACTCATAATGATGAGTCAGTTATTTGTATGTAGTCCAAGTGCTTTTAATAAAGAGTTTGTTTGAACAAGTAGTTTAATATAGATTTGACTTCACAGAATTAACATTGAATAGACTCTTTGTAATGAGGTTCCTGTATCCTTGCCTTACATTGTGCAGAATGTGTTTCAGTTTTATTTGTGCTTAAAAACAACATGTTTTCATCCGAAATGTGTGCTTGTGTCATTTAAGAAAAATTAGAGGTCAAACAAGCTATAGCATTTTCTATGATACAGTCTCTGGTTGGTCTAATGCTTGTAAACCAGTATACTTTAAATGTGAGGTCATACACAGATAGCAAGCTCACAAAATTTGTATATGTGGTGAAATTTTTCTCCAAATTTGAAGTCTGTGAATCCTTGTTGACAATCCATTTTACTTCTGTAATGCGATAGATTTGAAACAATGGTCAATGTGAATAAAATGTGTATGAAGAAATGGATTATAAAAAGTTGTCCTTTTCATCCCAAAATGGAGTCAGACTTAATGAATTGAGTAATGAAGTGGCTAAATATCTATTGGTCAGTGGGTTAACATTATTAAATAGCCCACATATCCTAAGTGGTGTTAGCAGGACAGGAAAGTTTCTAGAGGTATTAACTAGTTATTACATTTACACATAACAAATTATATATTGCTCACCTGTTTTTTGGCAGTAGTGCCAAAAGACTGGTGAATTGAACCTGTGACAAACCAGTGAGGGATTTGTTGTTAGTACATTACAGAAGATATGAATTTTAAGTTCACTTCAGCTCAGTAAGCCATAAGACAAGTCCCCCGAGTAACATGCTCATTCTGAGGGTTCGGCCAAAGTGAGAGAGGCAGCTTAATTAGCTTTTAGCAGCTGCTTGGGTGGGAGAGAAGAAGCTATGTAATGAGTTATGGGAAGTGAAGAGGCCTCCAGAGAGCATGAGGACGGCTGAACTCCGCAATGTAGCTTTGTTTGGATCAAACATGGGCACAGCAGAATGCTTTGACTACAGCTGCTTGTAGAAGTAGGGACTTTTTGTTTGGACAATATTTGTTTTCTTATCTTTCTTCATCACCAGGTCCTGGTGAAGATGAGCTCAAATCACAGGAGAATAAGGGTTTTGGCCGGGCGGTTTGAATTAAGGGAATGAATTGACTTTGTGTGCACATAGCATGAAAGTGTCTGAAGGCCACAGGGCTCTGTGTTACCGTACAGGTTGAGTCACCTCTAATCCCATAATGACAGCAGCTGAGCTCCTGTTTTTGGGCCACTGACCTGTAGCTCTCCACGTTACAGCCAAATGGACTTTTTACCTCCACCACTTCTGCATTTAAGAGAATGAAACGAGACTATGATGTCATGTGAATTCCTATGTATTATGTAACCTAATGTTGCCTTTAGTTCTTTAAAGTCTTTACACCGTGTCCTAACCAGGCATGATGGGACAAGATTTCAGTGGCAAATGTTTTTTTTTTCTTCACGCTAAAAGCAAAAGTGCTGTGCAATGCAACAAAATCAAAGCCAATCAGAAAAGTGTATGATTGTGTACCTCTGTTTCACACTCTCAATGCACAACACATGCCTCTTTATTTCCGTGAGCTTTCTCCAGATGACATCATTTCATGTGGAATGAGGAATTTGTTATATAATATTTAATTTTTCTGAATGTACTCATTTAGTCCTTTGTTCCCATGTTTAAACCAAGTAAATCCAAATTTAGTCTTAAGGTTTTTAGGAAAAATGAATCTATTTAGGTTTTTTTATTTTTATTTATTTTTTACTACACCTCTCTCTCCATGAATATAGCCATAGAAGCTGGCATGGCATTAAAAAAGAAAGAAAGAAAGAAAAGAAAGTTCCCATGTTTAACAAATACAGTGTCACTTTGTGTTGCACCTGATTAGGACTTTCAGAGAAGTTACCATTCCAAATTGTTCCTGGCAATTTAGGTGGAAACACGGCTTATGGTTAGTAAATGCTGTAGAAGTATTGTTCATTGTTAGATTATTCATTTCAACATTTAGGCCTACTAATACATTTTAAAGTTGTATCTCTTAACATTAATCACTGCACTATGAACTAACATGAATGATCAAGGTATAATTATTATATTAATATTTTTATTTATATATTTCATTTAAAAAGTACAGTACACTGTAATAAAGTTCAGCAGTATTTTACTTGGAATGTTATGTTTGTTTTCGTTCAGTATCCATTTTAAAAACTATTGGTTGATTAATCTGTTATTGGCCAGTGCAGTCCAACCTAGTTATCGTTATCTGTAAAATACACTATCTGTTGACCTCTAGTTATGAGGGTTAAATTGTAAAAATTGTTACTGCTCCTCAGTTAAAGCTGCAATATTAATAAAAATAATATCAAAATCACAATATGGATTTGTGTGATGACCAAAAGTCTTCTAATTAATTAAAAATATTACTGCTTAACTAAATATCACTGGTAATTACCTTACTAACTATTAATAAGCTTAGTTAACCTTACTAACTATTAATAAGCTTAATAAGTTTAGGTATTGGGTAGGATTAAAGGGATAGTTCACCCAAAAATGAAAATTTGATGTTTATCTGCTTACCCCCAGGGCATCCAAGATGTAGGTGACTTTGTTTCTTCAGTAGAACACAAATGATGATTTTTAACTCCAACCGTTGCGGTCTGTCAGTCGTATAATGCATGTCAATGGGAACTTCGTCTATAAGAGTAAAAAAAACAAAACAAGCAATCCAAATCCAAATTAAACCCTGCGGCTCGTGGCGACACATTGATGTCCTAAGACACGAAACAGTCGGTTTGTGCGAGAAACCGAACAGTATTTATATAATTTTTTACCTCTTATACACCACTATGTTCAACTGCCTTGAGCATCCGGTGTGTGAGGTCTGAAAATGCGCTCTGATGACGAAAGTGATCTCTCGTGCTTATACTTCAACTAATTTGATTCACAATTTTTGGTTTCTCTACCCAATATTTTTAAAAATTACAAATGCAATGAATATACAGGTGTCGGTACTCTGTATCGGCAAGTACCAAAAATGGTATTGGACTTGTTCTGGAAAAAGTGGTGTCGGTGCATCCCTATTTATATATCTATTTTTATTTTAGTTTAAAAATGTTAGTGGGCGAACTCCAGTGAATTCCATGCAATTGGCAATTTAGACTGTTAAATATTTCCGCTTGCCAGTTTTGTAACATATTCAAGTTGGTCACATGGATTCAGAAATCTGCTTGGTTTCAAAGTGTGTGAGCTGTGCTTTATACATCACTACACTATTGACAATAGACAATGGACCTTTTTTTTCCCCCAAAACATTTCACTGAAATTTTGCCAATAGGAGCACACATTCAACAAATTTACATTTGTGCCATTTAATATGGAAGAGGAAGTGAGTGACTTTTGGCAGACAAGTCACTTTATGATCACTGTCTACACATCAAATAAAAAGAAACCGCTCAGCTGACACAAGCCGCCGTGATCTCTCATCCTCATGTCTCGATGAAAAATTATGGGTTGGTGTTTATGCATAAATTGGGTATATGTCAGGATAAAGAGCTACATAATACAATGATGCTCTGATGCTATGCATTGCTCCCCACCATTGAAAGCACAAGTAGGTCATTGGTTCATCAGTGACATGTGACTTAACAAGGTTAAATGATTCATTTGAGTTGGAAAGCCTAAACGGTTCTTCTGGTTATGGAGATCTCTTGATTCTTTTGCACCTAAAAAGTACTATCATTTTGACATTTGATGTAATCAAGGTCACAAAACAATGAGATCCTTAAACATATGCTTCTCTGAACAGTATTTATAAGAATGACCTTGACAGAATCAATTAAATCCAATAAGATTTCCTTCATCATTAAGGTGGTTTGTTAGCGCATCATTGGAGAGTTTATGGATACTTGTATTGCAGTGATGACCCTGTGGTTCTGTTCAGGGTGGCAACAATCAGGCCAGTCGTATTGCGAACAAGCCCAGCAAGCTCAATGACCTAGATCCACAAGCACTAGCTCACACGGCATAGTCAATTTTCCCGTTCTCCCCTTCCCCCCTCCCTGCAATAGTAAGCCTCAGAAGCATCTGTGAAACTGCAGTCCTGCCACAAGCCGTCGGGCCTCTGTCACTCCTGAAGGCGATCCAAGGTTGTTGTTGTTTTAAAAGGCCTAGAATGCTGAAATTCTAGAAACCACATTGTTGGGTCTAAGTGATCATTTACTGAAAATGACATCCTGGTACTGGACACATTTTGCTATGATAGGTTTCATCTGGGCCTCTTTTCGCAGCAGCAGGTCGTCAAACAAGTTTTGCAGAACTCTATCTTATCTGTTCATCTCTTTACTACGGTTGACTTTTGTTCTGCTCGGGACAACTTCCCCTTTACTTCAAACATGCTGATAACAGGACATGAAACCGTTTGACAAACCGCTAATATCGTTTTTCCATTTTGTCTGTCGTAGGTTCTTCTGGACAAGTATCTCATCCCCAAGGCGACCCCAGCTGAAAGTAAAGTCTTCTATCTGAAAATGAAAGGCGATTACTATCGTTACTTAGCGGAGGTGGCTTTGGGAGAGGAGAAAAACTGTAAGCCATTCTGTTAAGTCTGTCCTTAATTTAGCAGGGATAGTTTACTAAAAGGGTTCATCAAAAATTCATTATTTACTTACCCAGATGTCATTTCATATCTGTATGACTACTTCTGTGGAACACTAAAAAAGAAATTTTTTTTTTTTTTTTTTTTCTTCATCCATACAGTGAAAGTCACTGGAGTCCAATTTAAGTCCAGTGGTTGTGGACTTCACTAGTCCACAAAAAAGATTCTTTTGTGTTCAATAAAATGCTAGATTGTCTTTTAAAATTTAAGTTTTGCAGTGAGTTTAGTTGATTAAAATTTACTAGGTGGGCTAGCACCTCTTGGAGCTCCTCATATCATTAAATCCTGTTAACAATGTCAGATGACGTTAGCTAGTTAGTCATGTAGGAGTTTGAACAATGCTGCATGGCTCTCAAAGCTGCGGTAGTGACTAGTCTCCATCACATGCCCATGAACATACTAACTTCTGCTAAAAATGTAACGTTTCCGCAAACCGTTGACACGAAGCCAAGCTTGAGAGGAAGTAAGGGGGTGGAAATCTCTAAAGAGGATCTGTTTTGGGGGGTGTTGAGCAGTTGTGGGCCATTCATAAACTTTGCCTCACACAATGAATAATTCAGTAGTAATTGTATCACATTTTTGGCTCAAAATACACTACTGTTCAAAATTTTTTTTTTTGAAAAATGAATACTTTAATTCAACTAGCATGCATTGAATTGTTCAAAAGTGAAAGTAAAGTGTTTTACTTTGTTACCAAAAAAAAAAAAAATAGATTTTTAAATAAATACTGCTCTTTTGAAATTTTTAAATCCAAGATTTCTGAAAAAAAAAAAAGTTTTCCACACAAATATTAAGCATCACAACTGTATTAACATATTATTGTAAGATGATAATAATAAGAAATGGTCCTTGACAATCAGCATATAAGATTGAATTCTAAAGGATTGTTATTTTAAATTGTATATATTTCACAATATTACTGCTATATATATATATATATATTATATAACTTACTGACCTGAAACTTTTGAATGATAGTGTAGGTAATTGTTACTGACCCCAATTTTTTTTTGATAGTAGTACACTAATTAACAGACATCATATTATCTTACTTTGTTCACAAGCTGGTTCTATTTATAGCAGATTCTATATAAACCTTAAAATGGTTTGCTCTCCATTGTCTGTCATGGTAGAGTCAGAAAGGAACAGGGCCACAGTGTGCATAACAGGAAGACTCTTACGGCTGCCTTCCTGTGCCAGGAGGTTGACAAACTCTCAGGGCGTAGGATTCAGTTATGGGGAAGAGAGAGAGAAAATAAAATAAAAGGAGGGTCTTTAGGTCTACAGGGGAAATGGTTAGTGGTCAGATTTCCTTCCTTCATTGGAACAGGTGCAGACATGTGAGTCCATCCACCTTATTGAATGAATGAGTGGGTGGATGGAGTTCCAGTACTGCTTCACAGCTTGTCAGATTCCTGTTCCGTCTTAAGAAGGAAATGGAATATAATTCCCTTTTTTTTTTCCTTTTTTTTTTTTCTTTTGTTTGGGAGTCTCACTGACAAGATCTAAAGGATTAGTTCACTTTCAAATGAAAATTACCCCAAGCTTTACTCACCCTCAAGCCTTCCTAGGTGTATATGACTTTCTTCTTTCTGATGAACACAATCAGAGAAATATTAATAAATATCCTCACGCATCCGAGCTTTATAATGGCAGTAATGCGCTACCAAACGAGTATGAGCTAAAGAAAGTGTCTCCATCCACATCCATCCATCATAAACACATTCCACGTGGCTTCGGAGGGTTAATAAAGGCCTTCTGAAGCGAAGTGATGCGTTTGTCTGGAAAAAATATCCATATTTAACAAGTTATGAAGTAAAATATCCAGCTTCCGCCAGACCGCCTTCCGTATTCTTCAAAAAGCTTACGCTGTACGTCCTACAACTTCCCTATTCAACTTACGGAACTGACGCGACACCAGTTCTGTTTTTTTCCGTAATTTGAATATGGAAGGCGGTCTGGCGGAAGCTACATATTTTACGTCATTACTTGTTAAACATGGATATTTTTTTCACACAAACGCATCGCTTCGCTTCAGAAGGCCTTTATTAACCCTCCAGAGCCATGTGGAATAAGTTTATAATGGATGGATGTGGATGGAGACACTTTCTTCAGCTCTTACTCGTTTGGTAGCGCGTTACTGCCATTATAAAGCTCGGATGTGTCAGGATATTTATTAATATTTCTCCGAATGTCTTCTTCAGAAACAAGAAGTCATATACACCTAGGAAGGCTTGAGGGTGAGTAAAGCTTAGGGTAATTTTCATTTGAAAGTGAAGTAGTCCTTTAATAAAGTTCCTTACAACTCAACAATAAAAAAAAAAGTTAACACTTAACAATATTAAGTTTTTGAGTGAGAGAAATTGAAAGTTCATACATCATTCAAGCAGTGCGAATTGAAATCTTATACCTAGTTCTATGTTGGAGAAACAGTCTGAAGATCTTGAGGTTTATAAGGAGCTTTGTGTCCACTAGCAGCAGAGACAATCAAAACGGTTCTTGGGCAGCACATGCTGAAAGCAGGGCAAAGACTTGCCTTCTACAGAGGGAAGGGATCTAAAAATGCATTATTCATAACCTGAAAGCCGCATATAAAATGGCAGATTGCAAAATTATTTCTGTGACGATTTAAATAATAATTATACAATTAAAATGATCATTTTAAACTGTTTCTTTGTTTGGATTATCAGAATAGCTTACAAATGATAGTTCGAATATATTGCATCTTTTTATTTTTAAATCCCCTGGCCTTAGTGCAAAGATTTGTAACACACATTATTACTTAATCATACCAACTTCAGAGTTTGTTCTTTAACGCCCTCTAGTGGAAAAAATGTAATTTCACTGGTTTAAAGTGTTGTTCATTTTGACTGACAATACTCTTTCTCCTGTTGCTTATATTTTGTTAAAATTTTAATTACTTTACAATATCACAAAAATGGTCCAAAATCAAATATTTATTAAATTTGCACGATTGCGAATGTGATTTTATGTAGATACTGACATCTCAATAAAACATCTCAAAGCTGTGTATTCTTAAAGCTGTTTATTCTTTAAGCTGAAACTTTTTTTTAATTATCAGATCCTGAATACATGCAACTACATTCATACACTTTTCCTCTTTGCATCTCCAGCTATCATTGCCAATTCACAGGAGGCCTACAGGGATGCCTTTGAAATCAGCAAGGCGGAGATGCAGCCCACACACCCCATTCGTCTGGGCCTTGCGCTCAACTTCTCTGTATTTTACTACGAGATTCTCAATTCGCCTGAGCAGGCCTGCAAGCTTGCCAAAACGGTAGGGTTAACACACACCCACATGCACAAAGGCTATTGAGCAAAATATTAGTGTTACAAAATATACTCGTATGTATCACTCATCTTGTTTTTGGTTTATCTTTTTCTCCCAGGCTTTTGATGAGGCCATTGCAGAGCTTGATACACTGAATGAAGAATCGTACAAAGACAGCACATTGATCATGCAGCTACTGCGGGACAACTTGACAGTGAGTTATCTTTAGTAGCAGGTTAAATCAAAACAATATGACACGTTAATTTCAGTCCTATTATTAAATGCATTACAGCACTGCATTATAGGTGTGTGTTATATGTGATATATACAGTCAAACCAAAAATGATTCAGACATTTGATATTTTTGATGTATTTTTACTAGTGGGTGCAGGACACTATAGTTCATTTATGTAAGTGAGAATAGCAAAATAAAGTAAACTGTGACATATTATACCCAAATATTCTTCATACAGTGGACTACCAGTAAAATTGATAAATTTGGAACCAAAAATTATTCAGACACTTTGACCTGACCATGTTTTGCTTAAGTGTTATCTGACATAATTAAGATAATTTTTTTCTGACACAATTTAACTCTGAGATCTTGTCATATTTTATTACCATTTTTTTAAACTATAGTGAATAAACTGTATTAATGAATGAAATGTTCAAGGTGTCTGAATAAATTTTGGTTTGTGTGTGTGTGTATTATATATGATTTTAAAAAACTTTTTTGCAATGTTTAATGTTTTACTTATCGGCCATAATAATGTAAATGTCTTTGAATTATGGTCATTAGTTTTTCTTAAAAAAATACAATTAAATCGCACATAACTATTTGCTATTTTATTTTATAGGAACAGTATTAAAAACAAATTTAGCTTTAGACTTGACTATAAATAAATATTTTAAAAAAATGTAAAAACATAAATTTAGCTTAAGACAAAAAGTAAATATTAAAAATAATAAATATAAACGATTATAAATGACAAAGTACACATTTACTTATTTGTACATAGTATACATGTTTGCACTAGATATAAATTTATTATTGTTAAAAGTAATTATAAGTAGTTGCTGTCAAATTCATATAATTTGTATCAAATTTTATTTTAAATAATTTATTCAGTATTGAATAGACAGCCCTACTTTATGTGAAAGTGTTTTAGCATTCTCTTAATAGAAGCAGGTGTTTAGGTGTTCATGACTAACTAGCCTCCTCTCCTCCATTTTTCAGCTGTGGACTTCAGATAACCAGGGCGATGGCGAAGACACCGAGGAGGGCCGAGAAAACTGAGTCTCGCTCCGTCCATCCTTCCCCTGTTATTCACCTGCCATCGTTCCAGCTCACCATCAACACTGAGACCACCTCATCGTCGACTTCTGTCTCTTTTAGTTCTTTTACTCTCGCGCCTTCCTTGCTTTCTTCCTTCCATGTCATTGTGGGTTTTTTTCTAAGGATTTGTGTAACGGGAGGTGGGTGGGAGGGGTTAAATAGGGGCGGGTGGGCGTTGGGATGCGATTGGGATGGGGGACTGGGAGGGGGATGAGGTTTGTCTGCTGTTAACCTTGTTTTCTCTGTGGGGAGCTCTAGGTTTTCGCATTAGCGTGGAAGAATGCGGGTGAGGGCAAGTTCTCAGCTCATGCAAAGTTGCAAGTCAAACCCTTTTGTTATTCGTATACTGTATGTAAATCTCTGTCAAGGAGTCTGTGCATTTGTCATGGTCATTATGTACACCTGCAGTTTAGCGTCTGCATTATAAACAGCCCTTGTCTTCGAGTAGAGGTGGGGATAGCAGTGCTAGTCTTTAGCTAGGAAAGAAGCAATGGCAGCGTCACAAGTCAAATAGTGAGCTGCTCGCTCGCACGTCATGTAAAATGATGGGCAAAAAAAGGTTACATTCCATTTATTGTCACTTTCAAGTTTCTTATTCCAGGCATTTGGTGTCCTGCAAATGGCATTTACTTATTCCCTGTTAATTACGAGGTATAGAGGATCCTAAGAACAAAGAGCACATAAGCTTGATACTGTATGACTGTACAAGCAACGCAGTAGGAAATACTAGTGTGGTTAAATTTTCCAATAATGGTTTATTTTGTTTTTCCTTTTTCCATTCATTTCTTTTGATACTTGCCTAATTTGCATGTGGCTATGAAGTAGTTAATATGGGGAGGAAAGGGAGTACTGTCGGGCTGGCTAGCTTTGTGTCATGTCTCTGGAATTTTCATACAGAACACCCAAGCATAAATGTTATTTGGAGGGAAAATATGTAATTTCATGTAAGTGGATTAAAAAAATAATTTAACACAATGTTTTTACTATGTGGTGTTTTTTTTTCTGACCATATTAGGATTTCAGGGCTTAAAGTTTTCCGGCACCGTCCCGGATCTCCGGCGTGCGGCGTTTGGCTGCGGAAAAAAAAAGAGACCTACAGGGTATGCATTGACGTCACTTTCCCGCCGGAACACGCTCCCTCAGCTGGACTGAGTGGCAAAAGAACCTGCTGCATGACTGGATTTAATAGGGGAAACTGCGAAAACGCGAGTAAAACAAACGATTACGCTAAAGGTTGGTCTCGAAAGTGTTCCTTATGACATGTCAAAGAAACCTAATCCATGGATATTGACATGCAGCCAGGAATCGTGTTTCCTGACATTTATATGTGCCTGATTTCGACGCCGGGGAAATACATAAAGCAAATTGGCCTGTGAATGTTTTCTATAACTACATTATAGGTAGGTCTAGCTGTTTCTGTGAATTGCAGCGACCTATTTGCTTATTTTTTTCCGTAGCTTTCAGCAGTCTGTTAAAATATACCTCAGATTTTGTGTCAAAGCTATTTGTACAGTCAGTCGCAAAGCTCTTTCCCGTTTTGGATGTATTTTGTGTGTTTTTCGCGGCATTCACGCTGAAAACCAATGCTGCCACTCAGTCTTTTGCCACTCAGTGGGCGTAACCGCAGTCATAATGATCGACGGCACGTCACGTGCATACCCACGTGCAGCCCCGCCCCCTTTCAGCGCTGCGCTCGTTGTCTATTGACTTCCGGTTTGTATTTCCACTGCGATCTTACGTGTTTATGAAAGAACTGCTCGTTTTAAAATCTTCTTTTAACATAAAAAAAGTACCTCAATGTTCCTCCTTGGCTAAATTCAATTCGACCATCAGTTTTCACACTTTCGTGTGAAAAAAAGCATCAAAAATTAAATATTTACAGTGCACTTTAGAATAAATTGAATAAAATGTGTATTTTTACAAGTGTGCTGAAATCAGGATCTTGCGCTGCAATGACTGACAGTTGCCGTGATTACAAAGGGAAAGCACGGTGCTCGCTTTCTGTGTAATTCATTCACAAGAAAAGTTGTTTTTCATAAGATTTTGTGAGTACTTCATACTTCACATTGACAAAATGTAAACCTAGCTATTTTATAAAGTTTAATATTTAGTCAAAAACGAAACTAATTGAAAAACGATTAGAGGAAATGGCTGATATATGCGCAAATAAATGCTACTCTGCCACCACCTGCTGGTTAAAGTGGTAATTATTGTCTTTTTTATTTTTAAATAAGTGTTTTCTATCAAATGTTGAATTTGCATTCTAATGCAATTCTGTGCATGTCTAATTACAGACACGGCATTTTTTAAATGGTCCCAATAGCTTCGTCTTTATTGCAATCAGTAAAACTGGTTTATTGGCAAATTAGGTAAATGTGATAACTGCATTAAAATATGAATACAACATTAAAAAGTCAACCACTGATGGTTTTGTGTCGATGTACAGCGAGTACAGAATGAACAGCTAACAGTTCACCGGAAATGCCAGAGCAGCCTTAACGACAACCAGGAAGTAACCGTGCATATAGTCCATTCTTTGACAATGTACAGAGCTACCGCAAAAACGGAAGTTCAAAGACAATATGAGTTCGCCTGAATGCTTCGTTTACATGTTAAAATCACTTTTTTTTTGTTGCAGGTATGGTGTTTGTGACGCGATTTATCATTCACGATCTCTCAACTGCTTGTAAATCTGTGTAAAATTAGCTAGTATTTAAAATGTCCTAGTATTTAATTTACCATAATTTCTTTTGAACAAAGCAGTTTCAGTAATTTCATGTTTTAGATTGTAGGTCGTCTTGTCAAAACTTGATATTAAAAACATCCTAAATGTTGTATGTGTTTGCACCATATTGTAGTGAGTAACCTTTCTTATTGCTGTTTTAAATGGCCAATCATAATCAGTCTGAGCCTGTCAAGGGCTAATGGCAAATCTAAAATCTAAAAATCCTGGGGGGAAAACTATAATGGTTTCCACAAAAATATATAGGAGTACAACTATTTTAATAACACTGATAATAATAAGAAATTAGCATATCAGAATGATTTCTGAAGGATCATGTGACAAAACTGGAGTAGACTGGAGTAATGATTGCTAAAAATTCAGCTTTGCCATCAAAGGAATACATTACACATTAAAATATATTAAATTAGAAAAGAGTTATTTTAAATTGTAATATTACCAGTATTACCCCAAAGATTTGAAAGTGTGTGTGCGTATATATTAATGTAAGCAAAAGCCCCCAAAAAGAGGTGTAACACTAAGAGATGTTTTGAGATAATTAGATTTCATTTCCTTTGTCCAAGACAATTCAGAGACCCAAGGCATAAAAAAATGTGTGCAACAATATATTAGTGTATTGAAACTTGATTCCATTTAGAAAATTACACCCTCTTGAAAGGAAAATATCAGCAAACATAAGTACAGTGTTACACACCAGTTTCTGAGGAACAGGTTCTAACCAAATATGTGTTAGTTAAAAAGAAGAGTACAATAAAGTTACTGGCCATTGTTTGAACATTTTTATAGCTGTTTTTGTGAATATTGCAAGAGAGCCAAAACATGTCCAAATGAAAATTTCAGTAGGATATATACAAAATGAATACAACAACTTGACAAGAACTCTAATAACACCAATGCTCACAAATCCTATATATACGTTCATAAGCAGGATTGGGCATTAACAGCATTTGTAATTAATCATTACAACCAACATATTAGAATGTTGGTTGGATTTTATTTATCTATTAGTAGAATTAAAGCCTCAAAGAGCATCATGACACAACTGAAAGCTCAAAATGATGTCTGTATGATGGCATACATCAGAAGCCCCAGCTGAAACCAGCGGCTCGGAGTGACGGTTTGAGCGCTGTTACAGAGATGTCCTTCACAGCAGTTCAGGTCCACCATTGATGTACTGGACTGGCCGATCTGGGTGGACAGGTCACCCCTACAGAAACTTATGGTTGCACATCCTTTCATTATCAGCGTCTGTCCATCAGTACTGACTGTTGATAAAATGATAGGATAAATTAAGGGCAATAAAGAGGATCACATGGTCATTTTGTTACTTTAAGAAGAATCAATGTTGTGTTATAATCAACCCTGTCAACAACAACACAAAAGAGTCTTATTTGGGACAGTGAGCCTTTGAAAAATAAAACCGTTTCATTGCCTGCAGTGGTGAGCAGAGGCAACATTCTCCTATGACATGTCGATTATGTCAGAAATGCCCTTAATGCTCATATTTCATATTTAACCAACTTTTTTAAAACCAATTTAACCTCAGTTGTCTAATGCAGTCTGATGTACACTACCTTTCAAAATTTTGGGGTTAAGATTTTTCTAATGTTTTTAAAAGACATGATCAAAAATACATTAAAATAGAATACTGTGAAATAGTATTACAAATTAAAACAACTTTTCGATTTTAATATTCTATTAAAAAAGCCATTTGTTTTTGTGAAGGCAAAGTTGAATTTTCAGGAGCTTTCAGTGTCACATAATCATTCAGAAATCTTTGCTGATTTGATGCTCAATAATAGCCATTTTATTCATTAATTTTTGTGAAAACTGGTAATTTTTCTTTCAGGATTCTTTTATTGGAAGTTTAAAAGAACAGCATTAATTTGTAATAAATATATATATATATATATATATACACACACACACACACACACATTATATATATATATATATATATATATATATTATATATGTAAGCAATAAGGTACGAGAGGCTGTGCTATATCGTGAATAAGTCACGGCTGAAGGTTCTGCA
Source organism: Ctenopharyngodon idella (assembly GCF_019924925.1). Classification (NCBI taxonomy): domain Eukaryota; kingdom Metazoa; phylum Chordata; class Actinopteri; order Cypriniformes; family Xenocyprididae; genus Ctenopharyngodon; species Ctenopharyngodon idella. Next base: position 25,767,399 of record NC_067235.1, on the reverse strand, counting down.
ACCCCTTCAGCCGTGACTTATTCACGATACAGCACTAGCCTCGAGTACCTTATTGCCTTTATAAAACGGTTACCACACAATACAAATATTAAAGCCAAAAATATGTATCAATGCAACTTTCATGAAGTAAACTTTCACTAAAGCTTTCCTTCCACCAGAAAAAATAGTCCCTGACCGTGAACAGCAACTGAAGTCACATTATTACGCCATTAGATGGCGGCAAAGACTGTCTTTATGAGTGCATCAGTCAGTAGTGAAGACTTTTATATTGAAAAGACTGAATTGTTGTGAACACGGAACAAGACGCAACTGACAAATGCTTTGACTAGTGCTGTCAGTCACGGGAAAACACTTTAACTGTTAAAAGGACAAGATAATATTAGACATTTAAACAGATGTTTTATTATGAACATAGGACTGACCTAAAGGAAAGTTCTAAATCACTCGATCTCTTTCTCACAATACTCTTTGTGAGCTTCAATGAACAATATCAATTGAGAACAAACAATTTACGTTGCTAAGGGTGTTGTGTAGTGACACACAGAACTGTTGGGTGAAGCAGTCATAGCCGTGTTTTATCGTGAATAAAACACAGCTATTGACCAATCAGAATCTATATATATATATATATATATATATAATTATTTATTGTTAAATATTTTCTTTATAACAGTGTAATGCGTTTAGTAACTCGGTCCTTTTTCTGCACTTTAAGCATGGCTTTGGAAATATTATAAATATTAACAATTCAATAGAGCTTTGTTTACTTAGACTGTGATCATTTTTCTCACTATACTCTCTTGTCTTGTGTTTTATCTTACCTGTTGCCTTGATGCAATGATCTTCATCGTTAGCACAGGGTAAAGTTGATGAGCAGTCTTCTCCATTGCAGGTGTAGCAATCCATTCCATTTGGGATACTTTTGGGTGGTTCTATGAAATATGCAAATTAAAGCAACAAAATATGCTGTACTCCATTGGAAGTCGTGTCTGATATAAATTCTTTAAATGAAATATGTACATTTTCTTGTCAGATAATAATATTCTTCTTCTTGTGTTAAACGTACCTGGTTCGCTTTGGTTATTATTGCACAGGTTAGTGCCGCAGCACTGATTGTTTATGACTATTTGTGTAATTCCAAAGTTTACAGAGGCAGTCCCGCATTGTCGAGCTACAGAGCAGTTCTTCATAACCATGTCAGCCAATTTGTTGTTTCCTAAAGTAAAAATTTACATTGGACTCGTTTTTAAAACATACAAAAGAGAAGATACACTGAATTTCAGTTTAAATATTCAGTTTGCTACAAAACTTACCTGTGTAAGATGTGGTTTTCATGGTCCCACACTGACCCACAGGACACTCCACTTTAGTTTCAGTGCATTTAGTTGATGTCTCAGGAATGCACTGATAGCAGGTTAGGCAATTTACTGAAATTGAACAAGTCTAAATAAATCTTTAAGCATGGAAATTTTAAATAAATAAATATTTAAAAAATAAAATGCTCTTTTAGAAAAGTCTGGTCAAAGCATATAATTTCTGAAAATATGCAAAGCAAATCTTCAGGAAATACATTATTGATATTTATGACTACTATTGATTTAGTCCAGTAACCCTTAAATTCATCTATAAAAGATTTTTTTTTTTTTTTTAATTCTCACATATTGCAGGACAGCAAAGCCTATGAAAGAATATTACGCATAGTACTAATTACTAAAGTGTGTGTGTAAAAAATCCATAAATTACCTTTGTAGAAAAGTGTACTCATGAGAATACAGAGGACAGACAGTGCCATTTTGATTTGAGCTCAGACTGAGATGAGAAGGGAGGGACAGGAGACTACATCTCTCAGAAACATGAAACATGCTGAAACTGATACTGTACCTCAAAAAAAGTGTTGCCAACGGGTCATACAACTATTTTTTTCCAGCTAAAGTTCCTACAGTGAATCTGAAGTCTTGAAACTTGTTGGTTTATTGATAGATACTGGTATGATAATGTATATAGTATGTGTGTGAGGGAGAGATATAGAAAGAATGCCTGTTTTTTATGGGTTTTTTTTTTGTATAGGTTTTTTTTGGTATATGTTTTTAATGTATAGGACAGTAGAGATAAACAGGAAAGAAGTGGGAGAAAAGGAAGGAATATGATCATGATGTGACTCATCTGTCCCTGTGGGAAACGCTTATGCTCTATACCTGCACTTAGTATAATGTCAGTGTGTTGTAGTAATATGGCCTGCAGCTTGTCACTTTTAAAGACTGTAAAAATGAGGTAATATTAACAGAAAATGGCGGTGGGGGGGTGGGGTGTGGTTGGATGCTGGTATAAGGGGCAGTACTGTGTAAACAAACAAACAAACAAACAAACAAAATTATATATATATATATATATATATATAGTCAAAACAAAAATTCTTCATACAGTGGACTACCAGTAAAATTGATAAAAATTTGGAACCAAATATTATTCAGACACTTTGACCTGACCATGTTTTGCTTAAGTGTTATCTGACATTATTAAGATTAATTTTTTCTGACATAGTTTAACTCAGATTTTGTCATATTTTATTACCATTTTTTTTAAACTATAGTGAATAAACTGAATTAATGAATAAAACGGATAAGGTGTCTTAAAATTTGGTTTGATTGTATATATATATATATATATATACAAACTATGTATAACTTGAACTATGTGTGTATATATATATATAAAACAATATTCATTTTCTTTCTTTCTTTCTTTCTTTCTTTCTTTCTTTTTCAATATAATTAAACCTGGTTGAGAACCAAGGCACTACAGCATTAATCCTCATTACCATTTTACTGTTTTTAAACGAAAACTATTAAAATTATGAAATATTTATCTTCTCTTCTACACATGTTGCAGGCCTGCTTTTAAATCTTTCTTTATTAAATAATGCTACTAATAATGCTAATTTCATAGCCATTTATGGTAATATAGGAATATAATTTAACTGTTGGTTCACAAGTACAAGGACCAACACTGGCAGAGTCAAATCCATAAGCTTCTCAAATCTTTTTACAGATAATTTATCAATTTTTTTTTTTTTTTCATTTTTATTTTTTAATGGAAATGATCACACTGTTGTGTTGCTGTGTGGCCGGTTTTAGGTCCTGAAGCTTTTTTTTTTTTTTTTTTTGGGTATTGTTTTTTTATTTCAAACATTCAGAGAAAACAATTCTTTGTCATGATATGACCCCTTTAAAATATTTTTACAATAATTTATTTTAGCCCCAGTTCCAGAATTTGTATGAAACTAGAGGTTTGCTTAGTAGTTTCCACTAATAACAGCAAGCCTATAGTAGCTATGAAACAGTTTACAAAAGATATACATAAAGATGCTCAAATGAAAAACAAGAACAGTCTGGAGAGTAGGGAAAGCATTTTCATATTTACTACAATTTCCATTTTCCATTCCAATTTTCATCAGAGGTCTTCATCTCCTCCTGTCTATTGACATAGATTTATATATATATATATAAAAAAAAAAACTTTGATGTGAATCACCTGAGGCTCATTCAGACAGCCAACTTCCCAAACACAAGAACCTTGGGCCCAAAAAGGGACACTTAAACCAAATGTTAAATTAGAAATCATTGCATTAGATTACAAATGTTTTGCAAAGATGATTGATTGTTGAAAGCATGTATCAGAACACAAATAGAGAGAGAAGTGGTACCAGCATCACAAAATAAACTCTCAAACTCTGAGCAGCATTACACAGGTTTCCCTCACAGCATTTCATGTAAACACCAAAGCCAGGTAATCCCAGAGATTGTGTTGCATTGGTCCCACAGAACAACCTGCTTGTACATCCTTTCCTGGTCACATTCTTGCCATCGATGTCAACTGCGAGAAAAAGAAGAGCTGGTGTAAAGTCCTAAATTAAAACTATTAATCTTTTGCAGTGACATTCTGTCTATGCATAATTTCAGTAAAACATTTAATAAAAAAATTGCTTCACCTGTTGTAATAAAGCACTGAGTCTCATCACCCTCACAAGCCAATGTTTTCGAGCAGTCGGTGACATTGCAGGTGAAACATCGCTTACCGTTGAGAGGCTGTTGTGGCAAGTCTGTACAGGTTACATAAATAAATGATGAGATTCATATTCATATTTAAAATACTATAATAAAATAACTTAAAGGGAAAAAAAGACCTCATACACAAATTACCTGGTACATTTAGAGTGTTGCAAAACTCTGTATTACAGCATTGGGAGTTGAAGGTCACTTTGCTTTGTCCAGAATTCATGCTCCCATTAACACACAAATAAGGATCAGCGCAGGTCCTCGTGCTGTTACCGTCTATTTTTCTGCCATCTACAAGGACCAACATTAAAACCCTTTCAGTAACAAAACCCTAACTTACACATTTTTCATAATTATGTTATTCTTACATGAGTATACGTTTGTGGTCATGGAGCCACAACGAGATGGACAGTTTACAATATTTGTGCATGATCCCAGTGTGCCTGAACATCCATAACACCTTAGTGCCAGTGCTGAAAAATTAGATAAATAATACATTGATAAGTCTGCTATCAGTATGAATATGTTAACAAAAGGAAGAATCTTTTATTTAAACAAAATCCTGTTAACAAAAAAATAAACATGCTGAATAAGTGAATTGTTGAGTAGTTAGAAACAAATAGTACACATTTAAAATAAACTGCGCACACTTTACCTTGGGACAAAAAACCACAGGCGAGAAGCAGAGTGATGTGTAGTGCCATAGCTGGACCGAGTGAAGGATGTCAGCTTGCCAGGATGAGTTCTTATATATGCATTTCCAACTGTTTTGCATTAGCAAAGCACTTTAAGCACTAAAACAATCTACCTAATTTCATCCAGAAAGTACATTTGTTAAGCAGAATGTTAAGAAGGTCAAATCATGTCAAGTCACATTTACTTATATGGTACTTTATGCAGGTATCACAAACTAACAAAAAACATTTTTTTTACAGCATTTATTAATCTTGACGAATATAATTGTATTAATATAATATTGGTTGATGATAAATTATGTTTGTTTTTAACACATTAGCCTATAGTGAAAAAAATAATATTATCATAGATTAATAAATGATCGATGTAAAAGTATTTTTAATTGACATGAAACCTATGGATTACGTTAACAAACTTAACCTTGTTGTGAAGTGTTACCTGACTTTCTTGGGCAACTTTTGAAAAATGTTATTAAATGGATATAATGATATGAAGGTGATGTTTTGGGCCCCACTGACTTTTACCACATGGACAAAAATACTGATACATTCTTCAAAATATCTACATTTTTGTTCCACAGAAGAAAAAATCCATTACATATAAAGTCAATGTAACATTCATAATCTTTTCCCCTTAAAACATCACAGCATTTTATAACTCACAAATAAAAACACAGTCTGAAATGTATTTTATTCTTGCATTTACAGATATTTCAAGAAAATGACAGACTATAGTGCTTTTTTTAAATTACACTTTATATTAGGTGTATTTACCTACTAAGTGTTTACATAAAAAAATGTTAGGTACAACATTTCGTTTCATTAGGTTCATAAATAGCCTACATGAAATGTGTCACACATATATCACAGATGGCTTGTCCTATCCTATAACTATGCATTTTTTATAAGAATGCAAATGTCATGTTTACACAACATGTATATTTTTCCCTATTTTTGCATTTTTCTGTGACGCTGCCATATTTAAAACAAATTCTTGGGATGATGCTTGTGTGCACAAGGACATGCGTGACTGATGCTGAGACTTTCGGTGTGTCATAAAGGCTACTGAATACTTTCTATTGTAATTGTTTTCATTTAATCTTTATCTCTGTAAAAATAAAATGGCCATTGAATCGTGAAAATGCAAGTTTGGATCATAATTGTGTCAAAAAGTTATTTATAGAATAATGTAGGCCTAATTATTTTTGTAGGGTGTGCGTTGTAATAGCTTTACAGTCTACCACAGAGAGCTTTGCTGAATGAATAAACAAACAAACAAACAAACAAACTATATTTTATATAATTATGTTATATTTATATAATACAATTATATTTTTATAGGCTATAGTTTGACTATCCATGCGATTTTATGAACCATATGATCGGAACCAAAAGGCGATATTGCGTTTCCTCATCGGTCTATTTTCGGGTTCGTACCGTTTGGCTCACACAACAGACTGGTACCTGTGGACGCTGACATCTTCAATTTAAATACTACAATATTGTAGAAAGAATATAAATGGGTTATTTTGCTACATAGTTGCATCATGTAAGTCGACATTGCTATTTAAACTAGGATTGCTGAGTCATTCATTAGTAAGTTATGGCTGTCGACAGTCCGGATATGTGAGCTATTAGTCATTAATTTATTAAAAACTATAAACGTTAGAATGGCAAATATTCGTTTTGAACATTAAGAAACTGTCTCCAAAGCTCTGCAAGAATAGTCATAATAGTAAGACGTCCAGCACTCAGTATAACAGTATTTAGCAAGCAAGCATGTCGGAGTCCGGTCACAGTCAGCCCGGTATGTACGGACAGGGAAGGAGGAGGAGGCGACGGCGAGACCGAGACCCAGGACCGCCGGGTCAAAACCTCTCCGGCCCCAGTCGTGATCGAGACTATGTTCCCCGTGAGCGCAGGGTGAGACTGTTTGTCAAAACCTACCTAAACATGATTTTTGGATGATGAGCTAAACATATAATTAACATATTATAAGTATTATACATGTGTAAAAGATTCTATTACATTACGTTTTTTTCTTTCTACTCACTATAATTGCTATTATAACTCACTTTGTGCCCTGGGGGGGTCCCTGGCCCCCAATTTGAAAAACTGGCTGAAATGTTGAATTGTATGATATTATTATCATGTATTCTCAGGATGGGAGTGAGGAACCTACAGGACCTCTTCTACAGAAGACCCCCATTATTCTTGCTAAACCTCCTGGAGAGCGAATAAGTGTATAAATATAATTTATGTTAATCTTACACAAGCAAACAGTTCAAGTGAATAGCTTAGGTTTGTTTTGTATATAAAACTACTGATGTATAATATTGTCTTGGTTCGGTTTCAGTCCAAACCAAGTGCTCCAGCGAGTGGAGCCCCGTCTTTGGAAAAGCCGATCATGCTCATTAAGACCAGAGATGAAGGGGGGAAACCTGGGAACACTCCTGATGTGCCTCCTTCAGCCTCAGGTGCAGGAAGTGTCAAACTGGAGAGGGAAGGTCAGCGGCCAACTCAACCCGTGTATCAGATCCAGAACAGAGGCATGGGCTCAGCTGCGTCCGGTGGAGCTGTGGATCGTCAGTAATTTTCTCATGTTTTGCTCCTTAAGGCCCCGATATACTCAAAGCGAAGTTCTTTTTCGTTCGCCACTTTGGGAGAAGCAACGTTTAGATGAATATGTTAATATGAGCATCTAAATCATTAGCATTATTCTTGATAGTATCAGAAAAACACTGTTCCAGTAGATTGATAGCTTTGGGTGCCTTCTTTTTTATGGAATATTGCAGTATTTATTATAAATTATTTATCATTATTTTATATTTTTCGGCACAAGGTGGGACAACCTGTCACTTACATGAGATTGAATAAATCATAATAAATACTGCAATATTCCATAAAAAAATAAGAATTGTCAATTTTGATTTCATCTTTATAATGATAGTGGTAGTTTCAACGCAAATATTTTGCACATGTAAGCTTTAAACAGTTATGTGTGTTTTACTTTTTGATTATTTCTGTGACAAACTAATCATCCTTCACCATGTGATTTTCAGCTGTGATTGGCCAGACTAAGCTCCTCCCCCCTGAGAAGATGAAGCACAGCATTAAGCTGGTAGATGACCAAATGAATTGGTGTGACAGTGCTATGGAGGCAAGGGCATGTGTATTCTGTTAATAAATTAATAATAGTCCAGTGAATGTATGCTGAATGTGTGTTTATTGTGTATCTCAGTATCTGCGAGACCAGACGGATATGTTGGTAGTGGGAGTTATTGGGCTACAAGGCACAGGCAAGTCTACAATCATGTCTCTCCTGTCTGCAAACAGCCCTGAGGAAGACCAGAGGTAAGTCCTTCATCAAAATCATGATTCTGTAATTTATTTGCCTTGTATTCCACTTCATTGTTATTGCGTTTCACCTATTGATTATCTGTTAAACAGGGCGTATGTATTCAGAGCTCAGACGCAGGAGATCAAGGAGAGAGCTGGGAACCAGAGCAGTGGAATCGATTTCTACATCACTCAGGAGAGGGTCATCTTTCTGGACACACAGGTCAGACTGTAGAGTCATACAGAACAGTGCTGTTTTCAGAATGCAGGTAGCTACTCGATAACATAATGTTTTTTTGTCATCTTCAGCCAATTTTGAGCCCTTCAATTTTGGATCATCTCATTAACAATGACCGCAAGCTTCCGCCTGAATACAACCTCCCACATACATACGTGGAAATGCAGGTGTGTTGTTGAAGAACATTGTATGTCATATACAAATAATTTTGTGTAATAATATAAAATAATATTATATATTAATAATTACTACAGTATACGCAATGTTTTAATATAATTAATAATGTCAGACTTTTACATATAGTTACATATAGTTTATGTCATGTACCATTTTACAATATACAAATAATACTACTTTACAAGAAAATATTCTGTAATTTTAAGTAAACTGAAATTCTCCCTTTTTCTTTTTCCTATTTCCAACTGTTTGGTTTAGTCTCTGCAGATCACTGCCTTCCTCTTTACCGTATGTCATGTTGTGATTGTGATTCAGGACTGGTTCACTGATATCAACTTGTATAGGTATGCTTAAATTATAGTGACATGAAAATCATTTAGCATAAAATTTCAACAGTTTCATTACTCTAGGTACTATATATATATAAACTACCGTTCAAAAATTTGTGGACGGTAGGATTTTTAACGTTTTTTTTTTTTTTTGTCTCTCTCAACACATTTAATTGATCATAAATATTCTTAAAAACAGTAATATTGTGAGTCATTATTACAAATCAAAATAACTTTTATATTTTAATATATTTTAAAATGTAAATTTTTAAAGATTCTTTGATGAATAGAAACTTCAAAAAACAGCATTGTAACAAATGTCTTGTCTTTACTGTAATTTTTTTTATCCATTTAATGCATCCTTGCTGAATAAAAGTATTACATTTATAATACTTTTAACAGTAGTATCACTAGTAAAACTGGTGATAGTATCAAACTGCAAAAGACAATTTGACATCCGATTTGAGCATTCAGAGTGTCCAGACTGAGACGTATATCTGTAAAAATCTGATTGGAAAAGCGTTTCAAACCACCTCCGTATGTGGTTTGAATCAGATTTGATTTTTTGATGTACAGACTTTAAAAAAAACCATCTGGCAGTCTGAACATGGCCTTGGTAACAAATAGACAATAAATTATCTTATCTTATCAGACATTCACAATTCCAGTATAGGAAACTAGTGACTCTTATTTTGCCTAAAAATGTTGCCAGGTTTCTGCAGACTGCTGAGATGCTGAAACCCTCGACTCCATCTGCCAGTCACGACAGCACCGGCTCCTCAGGGGCAGATGATGGCTCTGAGTATTACCCCCACATAGGTAGGAAAACTATTCATGTTAATTATTATTTCCAAATCATTTACTGAGCTATAATAAATTGTACTTTAACATTCATAATGTGTGAAGCTACTGGTGCTCACAGATTTAGTTGTGTATTAAGAGTATAATTCAGAGTTTAATTCATGTTTAATTAATTCGTTTTTATAAGAGTTTAATTCATGTCTTTTCTTTCTGTTTTCATAGTGTTCTTGCAGAACAAAGCGAGGAGGGAGGAGTTCTGTCCACGAAACCTGAAGAAGATGCATATGGCAGTTGACAAGCTTATGGCCCATTCCCACCTAAAATATAAAGGTCAGTCCACTTTATGTGACAGTAAACATATTCATTAACACAACGTGATTGGTGTTTGGCTGACTTTTTGCTTCTGGTTGAAGGCACATTATCCATGCTGGATTGTAACATATTCCCGGGACTGAGTCGAGACTACTTGGAGGCAGAAGTCAATCTTTTCCTCTTGCCTATGATGGAGAATGATGGTGAAGATGCTTTGACAAGAGCAGGTCAGAAAAAAATTGTTGTTAGGCTAAATTTCAGAATTGTAGCATGATGTAGCATAATAAGGAACAAGCCCAAAGAAATAATTTTGTGTGTCATAACTAAAAGTGTTCCTGGATGTCAAGAGGCATTTTCTGTTATTTTGTTCTTTTTAGTGAAATAACATTTTAGTGCTAAATACTGCTATTCATTAATATGTTTATTAATTAGATGTTTTGTTACTTATAAGGGGCTTTTTCACCAGATGAATGTTTTCATAGTTCCTATAACTTTTGGCGGAAGTACCCACTTTTTGTCATGTCCGCTAATTTAACTTCTACTTCAGAGTAGCGTCTAACACAGCACAATAGGAATTACCAGTGACGTAAGTGTACGTTGATTGGCCGAACGCATGCCATACAAAACATCGGCACTCGCCATATTTTAAAAAACAGTGTAAACACACAGTTCTCATATACTTACTCCACAAACTAACTCCACAAACATGTAAAAACAGCTATAGATGTACCGACGCCGAAGTCCAGGCACTTCTCAACCGCTACGTTGTTGAATGCCGCGCTTAAATGATGTCACTGTTGGCTGGCTTATGTCACCTCAGAGTTCCTATTGGCGGTGCGAATGCACCCAGGAAAATGGCCCTAGGGGAACTTTTCGTTCTCTGGGAACCGCCCTGGTGGCTAGTTCCTATAACTAACCTATGCAAAAGCTCCTATATATAGCTCTCATATTGTCAGAGAGCTCATGCAAATAGCTCTTTAAAAATGACAACAGATTTTTGTATCTTTCTCATGAACACTATGGATAGGTATCCTTTTCCATGATTCTCCATTGTTCTTGATGAACCTACTAACTTCAGTTGAATTTGTTCTGTATCTTTTGTGCACCAGGTTCAGGCCCCCCTCTTTTCTCTCTGCTGCCTGGTTACAGAGGTCATCCCAACTTTTCTTCTCTGGTTTCTAAATTCCGCAGTCAGATCCTGGCTATGTCCCGCAGTCAGCTCTCACACACAATCCTCACTGAGAAAAACTGGTAAAGCACACCCCAGACATGCTTCTGTTCTTCCTTTTGGAAGTGTATTCTTTATTTAAATGAACATTTTGACATCATTTTGAATGAAATATTTCAATTAAAAAAATATAATTTCCATTTATGCATGTATATTTAATGTCATATTAAGACAATGGATGGCTCCATGTGTTTTTATAGGTTTCACTATGCAGCTAGAATTTGGGATGGTGTTAAGAAGTCATCTGCACTCTCAGAGTATAGCCGACTGCTGTCATAGACATGATGGTGTCATGAAGCCGTTCATTGCTAAAGAGGACTGGGCCTCTGCTCAGATGATTTCAGTCAGGAGGCCATTCTCGGAGAGAAGATTGGGCTACTGAAGTGCAGTAGCGCTGAATGAGGTTTAACTAGCTTCTTCTGTGAGGCCTGGATCACAACAGTGGAGTGCTTTACAGTTTGGGAGGAGTTGTATTCTGAGTTGTTTATTTTATGAAAATTAGCAGGTTCCTGACAAGGTCCATCCAATCATGTGCTAAACTCATTGTTATTGCATGAGATGATGTGCAAAGATGTTAACATTTTTATTTATATAGTAAAAATGTGAAGAGGCCTGTGATTTTTATATTTTATTCAACTGATGTAAATGAAACAGTATGATACAGCACACGTTGCTTTTCAAATATGTGTTTGAACAAAAAATTGTAACTTGGATGCAATTGCAGCATGATTTTTTCCATATAAATGATTCATGAGATCAAAAATAAAAATGTTATTTGTCTTATCTTTAATGTCGAGGTAGTTTAATTAAATTTTATCAGTCATCAATCAATATTCCATTTGCACCTACTTTTTTGTGTGTGGAAAATTACTAAATCATTATTGTTTATTATCAGATATTTTTACTCAAAGTAATAATTACATGATAACATTCTATTAATCCTGTATACAATCCTATATATGGTATTTACAATAATTATATAGAACAAATTATTCTAAATTCATGGTTTTAATACATTAATAAATTTGTTTGTTTTTAAATGTTTGAGCAACATAACATCAGTGCATATATATAAAATCTTATTGTAAACTTATAAAAGACACCTGTAATCAAAATGCTATATGACAAAATCTATATTAAAAAAAAAAAAAAAAAAAATGTCGCGCATGCGCAATACATAGACTTGTTGTCCGGACGAATTTAGGAGACGGACTCGCGCGTGCGTACATTGTCTGGGGGAGGAGCCAGAACCAAAACACGAAAATTATTAATGAAATCGTTATGTTGTAAGTATACGCGTTGGTAAGGAAGACTCCCGTTTTCAACTCATTTTACATAGTATACAATATGTGAGAAATATACTACAATGAAAGGTCTGGCACCATCTTGTTTTTTTAAATGTCAGGTTGCTTATACAGTTTAAGAAATGTTATTAATTATTTAATAAAGTGTGATAACCGCCCTACCTGGCATAACGTGATTGTTATAGTTTGACAGAAAAAAATATAACTGCACAAACACAGACCACACCCTCCAAAGTTCCTGGAACAAGATTCAAAGTGATTTTATATTGAAGGAAAAGTTGTATTGTATTGTGGGTCGCTGAGATACTGTAAGTTAAACAGGGTACGCCAGAGCAGGTATATGTTTAATGTATATGTAGACTGTAATAATGTTACACCTTTTTGTGTGCTGGTTACCTATAGTGTTTTCCCCTTTTCAGACTGAAGTAGCTGCACAAGAGTTGGCATGGAAGTCTTACCATGTGAGGAGGTGGAGCGTGTTACTGGTTCCAAAATACATTTGCAGCAAGGTGGTTACAGTCAACAGTCTGTGAGTGGTGCTATGAATTCCCTCTACACGTGAAAGTATCTCAAGACTCGTGTCTTTCAGTCAACTTACAGTAAAACACACATATGCTGGATTGGAGCAGAAACGTCCCGAATTACATGCTTTCCATCTGTTGACCATCGCAGTCACAGTCACGCACATGAGCAATAAATCATGCTAAATGGGTCTGGCATTTACACGGCTTGTTCTGAAGACGTTTTTAGATTGCTTCCTAGTGGTGTGACTTAAGTATTACTTTTAGGGATCTATTTTAAAAGTTCTGGTGGAATACACAGTCAAAAAGATGATTGTTGTAGTTACAATCTTGCACTTAGTGCCATTGTGCTCTTAAGCTAAATGTTTAGACTATTCTGCTACAAAAGTATCATTTTGACTAGGAAAATAAGTTGATAAGAAATACAAATGTTGCTGCTGATACAGTATCTTTCAAAAGTTTGGGGTCAGTAATTTTTTTTTTAATACTTTTATTCAGAAACTTTGCATTAAGTCTACAAAAAATACAAAAATGATACAAAATATTTCTTTTTTTAAGTAAATGCTGTAAACTTTTTGTTTCTCAAAGAAGCCTGAAAAAGGTAGTGCAGTTATTAAGCAGTACAATTGATAATAATAAGAAATGTTTTTTTGACACCAAATCAGCATATTAGAATGATTTCTGAAGGATCATGTGACACTGAAGACTGGAGTAATGAAGCTGAAAATTCAGCTTTGCCATCACAGGAAACAATTACATTTTAAAATATATTAATTTTAAATTGTAATAATATTTTACAGTATTACTGTTTTTAATGATTTTTTTTGACAAAAAATCAAATGTTATCAATTGCACACTGCGGGAAAATACTAGTTTTTACTGAATTGTTTTCTTTGTTTTTAGGAGTATTACAAAACCATCACCTCTACATTTTACAGCTTCTCGGACGACTCCAGTGATGAGGATGACTACGAAGTGCCACTGGCAGTTACAAGTGGAGAAAGCTCTATGTGCTGTGTTTGTGGAGACAGCATCCCCTTTCTGGGTAACATGATAGAGCACTTTAAGACGCACACAGCCGAGGTGCATTGTCACCTGTGTCGAGCAAAGTTTGGACGCGTAATGTCGCTGGCATTACACTTAAAAAATGCCCACCCAAAGCACAGTCTCTTGTGTGAAATCTGCGGAGCTGTCTTTAGTTGCACATGGCATCTAAACGGACATTTGGGAAAGCATCGGAAAGCTGCAATGGAGTTAAAAACTGTGGTTAAAATGGAAGAGAAAGAAGAAATTAGCATCAAAGAGACCATAAGCTGCATTGATTTGAGAAGAACAATCTTGAGAGATCATTCATACTGTATCTCAGCACAAGCAGCTACGAATGACACTTGCAGTGACATCCAGAAACGCATTGACAATGATACAAACTGCACAAATCAAGCCCCACACATCAAAACAGAAACCGAAAATTTGCCTATTATTAAAGATGAACAAATTGATACCTTCAGCTTTTCCTCATTCCCCTCGAGCCAATCAGAGCCACAGCATCTTAGCTTTGGACTCAAGGAAGAGAATGATCATGAGGATGGGCTTGGAGAAACTGTAGCTTACGTGGTGGCTGCAGAGGAGGAAATTAGGCTGGCAGAGGATGGAGAAAGTAGTGACACTGATGGCGACGCAAACCCTGATTCACTACCCCCTGGTGACACGGCGTACAACCCAGACGAGGACCTCAGCTCAGAGTCTGACGACAGTGACTCAAACTGCATCTCCAAAAGGCGTCACCAAAAGATAAAGAGAGGGAAGCGACAGACACCTAACAGGAAAAGACCTGCAAGTACAAATCTAGGGTCAATCAATATTGCAGAGAAATTTGGGTTTCAGTCTGATTCTCCCTTTTGTTGCTATGGCAAATTCGCTAATATGGAGAAACACATGGATGATTGCAGGAACAAGGTGATGTTTGCTTGTTGCCTGTGCAGTGTGGTATGTGCGAGTGAAGAATTGCTGCTGAAGCACACAATCGAAAAACACCCAGCAGCTGGGTATATCTGTGCGTACTGCCACAAAGTTTTTCCTAGACAGGAACATTTCAAAAGTCACATCTGTGGGAAAAGACCTACAGGAGAAATTAACTTGCCAGCCTCCTCTGTATCCCATTTACCCATTGTGCCTTTATCTGATAGCAGCGGTCAGGGAAGACCTTTTGCTCCTACTTCGAATGCCAATCAGAATACCATTAAAATTATCAAAATAACTCAGACAGTGAACAAAGCTTCAACGGCACCTGATCCGCCACCTGCGGTGGCCACTTTGGGATCAACCGAAGTTCTGACACTGCACCACCTGCTTCAAACAACTCCTCTTGGCACTGCTAAGGTGACCGATTTGGTTCCACAAGTTGTGGCTATGCCGCAAACTCTTGTCAGGCCCAATTTCCTTCCAAGTTCTTCTGTCGCTCGCCCGAAAGTTCCCGTCCATACACCTTCAGTAGTGCGTCCCTTGCTGTCGAATCCCGCCAGGATGACTCTTCGTATCCCTACCTCTTCCAATCCACCTCTTCTAACTCCAGTCATTGTATCCTTCTCGCCCACTGTGAACATCAATGCACCCACTCTTGTATCAGCCAACAAGCCTGTTCTGAGACAAACATCAGTGGCTAATATTAGACCTCTACCTGCAAATGTCCTGCCGGTGTCCTCAGTTACCTTTCCCACCCTGGTGAGTGCTCTTACCGGGAACAACCATCCTCAGGTTCCTCCTGCCCAGGTTCAGGCTCAGGCTCCGTTACAAATAGTGGCCATGTATGTGAACCACAGCAGGGCTTTGGCTCTTCATAAGCAATGTGAGCAGAGCTGGCGCTCCAAGACCATCTTCTCCTGCCGTCACTGCGGTGCCGTCTCGAGACAACCATCGCTAAGCGTGCGTCATCGCTACTTACACCGCGGATCAAGGTTGTACAGATGTCAGTGTGGAAGGTCGTTCCAGCAACAGCTGCATTTGCTGAGGCACCAGGTCCAGCATGCGGAGTCGGTCCGATTTGTTTGTGCACGGTGTGGAAATACGTTCGAAGGGGCGCATAAATTGACCTGGCACAAACGGAAGCATAAAAAAGGCAGGCGGTGTGCAAAAAAGAAATGCAAGGTGGCTTTTGACTGTAGCTGTGGACAGATGTTTGCAAGGCCGTCTGCGCTGTTGTGGCATATGCTTAAAAACTCGAAACTTTCGAAACGCACAAGAAAAAACTCATAATCTGTCTCTCTCTGAATAGTTTGAGTAAATGAGACACAAGTAAGAATAAAAACTCATGTTTTGACACAGCTACAACTTGCTCTTTGTACAATGTTTGTATTATGTTATCAATGGTGGTGGACCTGATCCTTTTTTGTAGATTGAAGACTTTGAAGGCCAAATCCATAATATGGTAAACAGTGACAATTTAACCCCAATGATAATACTTGTGTTTCAAAAGAAATGTAATGTGAGCAGTGCACTGGTATAATTTGGTAGATTTGGTAAATCTTCATATAGATTTCTTTCACAAGTTGAAGGGATGTGACTACTAAAAGAATGCTCACTAACTGAGAATATTTTAAGCAAGCTCTCATTTATTAATGACCAAAGAAACATACAACACATTTTTTTTTTTTTTTTCATTTTTATAGGGCTTTTCTGTCATACGTCAGTGATTGATTCTAACCCATTTGTAATAAAACTGTACATAAATACACAGAGAAGTTTATCTCTTGCTGTGTTTTTTTTAAGGCTTATTCATCATAATATAGTTGGGAGAACAAAAAGTTGTGTTAACATGAGATGGCTTTATTAAAATGTGCAAAAATAATGCTGTAAACTTTTTTTCATTCATTTTCTCCTGGCATTTTTTATGCAGATTTCACAATACAACATGCAAAACTGAATTCCTGATCAACTTATCTTGAATATAAGGCAATGAAAATGTTCTGTTTTGCTTTACTATATTTGTTTTTAGTTCCTGTATAAGCAGCAACGGTTAATGATTGGTCAAATAATGAGTTGGGTGCCATACATATGCTTTCCTTATATCAGCAGTTTCAGATGGGCGACGACTAAGAAGAAATTCCTGTTTGTTTGGAAAAGAAATAGGCCTACATACAACAGATCTGACCTCTATTCTTATTCCCATTGCCCTGATATAGTCACTATGCTGCATATACATCTAAGTATTCAGTCTGTTCTGAAAATTATTTATCCCAAACAATAAAAGACAAGCATAGTCTTAACAGGAATGATGGCCAAACGTGCAGCACATACTTTTGTCCACCAGGAGGAGTTATCAGAGAGGACTGACAGCCTCTGTCTTAATGAACAGGCTCGAGCAATAAAGATTTTTCCGTTACACCAATATTCTGAAGACCATAATGTACAAAACCTTTTCATGGTGTAATTAGAGCCGCCACATACCATCATTCAACAGATGCCCTGTCAGGTTAAAGAGCTGATGGAAATTCAAGTCATTCCCAGATTTTTTATTAGGGAACTGTGGGTGCAGGTGGTTCTGCCTAAATTAGTGTCGTTTTAAAATAACAGTGTACAAGGGCAACAGTCAGTGAGGAAGTCTGGCTTATCCTTGACACCTAACTACAATTTATCCAACTTACCTTTTAAAAAGTTGCCAGCAAGTTACAAAGACCTTCATCAATGTGTCATTCCCAGGTTGTACGCACATTTAAATGTAACTGGAAAATAGTGTATCAAATTAGATAGCCTACATAAAATTATAATCAAGCTGCTCAGCGTGATTCATACTTCCAAATTTTGAGATGAACAACTGAGCTTCAGGTGTTTTCTTCACTTTGGGAATGACTAACTTCCCCAGTATCACCTAGAAACAGGAACTATAGAGAAGCTGATAGTTTATAAAAAGAATGAAAAAAAAAGAAAAAAAGTTTTACATCCTTTCTGTTACTTTCACAGTGATATAAATCACTCTGAGACCTGTGCGATTGTGTTACAAGAAATCTGAATTTGTTTCTTGGTGTAACACCAGAATTGCAATCTCTTCTTTTTGGTATCAATCATGAACTGAAACTCTGAATCAAAAGTTTAAAGTAACCAAAATGACCTTTTCTCAAGTTCATGTTTGTAGAATTGAGGAAATGTTCATAAATACGCATAGCAGAACTTGTGTTCAAAATAAAACAAGATATCTGCTGTGGTTGTTAATCCCTAAAAAGTTCCCATCATAAAGTTCCTCCTTCAGTTCAAGTGGTTTGATTGAAGAATACTCAGAGGATAGCCTTCCAAAGAGATGTCACAGGTCACCTGCGTAGAGACAGAGACAGACTTTACTCCGTATTTGTTTAGGATAAGCTACCTACGGTGGCCAAAAGAGCTGAAGAACTGAAGAAAACACATGCAAATAGAAAAAACACCAGCAAATTAAGAAAACATTTTCATCAGTTTGACAACACATGCTGCAAATTCTCACAACGCAACCAAATACAGAAATGCGCTGCAAATAATCACAACACAACTAAATACAGGAATCAACCAAATACAGAAACGCGCTGCAAATAGTTACAACGCACATACGATCAGGATGTTAAAATAAACAAAAAACTCAACTTTCAGGACATCGACAACACAAATGACGGTTAGCTCCTGTCTGTCTCGCTGCTCAGAGTGGTTTGCATCTGTAGCTCCATATAGCTTTGTTTTTGAATCTCTTACTATCATTTCTTGTTGTTTATATTATCATTACTATATATCTAATATTGCCTATCGCATTAATCTGACGTCGCTAGCTTTTAATCTAAATCACTATCACAACACGTTAGCATTTCGCTAGCTTGTTAACTTGTCTCTCGCGCGCTCCTTTTTCTACGCGTTCATCAAACAGCTGTGGTAAGTCGGATCAGTCTACAAACATGGTGAGTCATGTCATCCTCTCCTTCTATTGTTACTTGCTCTGCCTGTCACATGCTTAGCATAGTTCTCTCTGTCAGTGAAGAGGGATTCACATGTCATAAATGTAAGGAAGTAGTCAGGCTGACAGAGAAAATCTCAGAATTAGAGACATGCATCCAAACTTTAATTGAGGATAGTAAGAATGTAAGGGCTTTAGATACTGTTAGTGACTAGCTTAGTGAACTCTGTTGTTCGGTTCCGGCTGTAGAGCCCGCGCAGCAGGGCAATTGGGTGACCATGAGACGGAATAGTCGTGGGGAAAAACACCGCTCTTCCGTTCCGATTAGAACATCAAACAGGTTCTCTCCACTCAGTGACACACCCACTGAGAATCCTGTTGAAAGTGCCCTAGTTATTGGCAATTCTATTACACGGAACGTGAAAATAGAGACACCAGCCACCATAGTCACATGTTCAAAGCAAATTTAAAAGTGCTGGCTAATGCTAATTGTAAATACTCTAAGATTATTATTCACGTCGGCACTAATGATGTTCGACATCGCCAGTCGAAGATCACTAAAATTAACATTAAAGAGGTGTGTGAACTCGCAAGTACAATGTCAGAAACTGTAATTTGCTCTGGCCCTCTTCCTGAGTGATGAGATACTTAGCAGACTATCATCACTCAATGGCTGGCTGTCTAAGTGGTGTCCGCAGAATAATATAGGGTTCATAGACAATTGGAAATTTTTTTTGTGGCAGACCTGACCTGTTGAAAAGAGATGGTATTCATCCCTCCTGGGATGGTGCCGCTCTTCTCTCTAGTAATATGGCACTGGAGTAATATGGAGTAATTGTCACTGTTTCATTACATCAATGTTAAAAAAAAACTTTTATCAGAATAATTTCTGTTAACAGCTTTAACTAAAAATATACACAAGCTTTAATTTTAAGCAATATCTCATGGGGGGGTTTCCTTTGTGTTTTATATAATGACCACTAGGAGGTGCTCATGATTGGTTTTCCCTGAATAGAAATGCTTTGTCGTTAAAATGAAAGTAAAATAATGACGCACGTTCCTTGCATTTTACCAAATGAGAGTTCCGTGTCTTTATTAAAATCAACACATTAATGATTTATCTCATCCACCCGCGACCCACCTGCAATTACTTGGAATGTTATTTTGTATTACTTGGCCGGCCCAAGCCCCACCCGGCGGATTATCTGATGCGGATATAACCGCGATCCGCGCATCACTTTCGTGCGGTCTCGCAGAATTTCCTGACCGGCTCCGTTCGAGGCCAGCAAGTTGTAGGGCCGGAGTGAAAGCGATCTTTTCGGCACGGAACCCCATTTTCTGCAGTGGGGATGGGCAGAACGGTTCGAGAATGACACAGGCCGGGAAGCCGCAACGGAACCGTGGTAAAGGGGTATTTGAGCATGTGACTGCCTGTCTGAGTTTTGTCAACACTTGACAGCCGGAGGCGGCACGAAATTTACGGAGGCGGCCGCCTCGTAATTCTCTCTGCAGGAAAAACCCTGTCTTTAGTATTACTCAAAAGTCTTTCAATTATATATGTAATATATATATATATATATACTTACTTCGAAGTAATGGTGCTTTATGTAACATTATGTAATGTAAGTGACAAATCCCACTTGAAATTCGTGCTGGCTACTCATTGTCATAATCATACTTTAGATCTAATATTATCACATGGAATCGATATTGATGCCGTTGAAATTCTGCAGCAGAGCGATGACATCTCAGATCATTATCTAGTCACATGTATACTACATTTAGCCAAGGCTGCTAAACTGTCTCACTGCCACAAATATGGTAGAACTACCACTTCTACCACTTAAGATTGCTTTATAAATAAACTTCCTGATCAGTTTCATCGCCTTAGCATACCAGACAGCTTAGAATAACTCAATGTTGCAACAGAAACTATTGACTCTCACTTTTCCAGCACATTAGACGCAGTAGCTCCTTTGCGCTTAAAAAAAAGATTAAGGAAATTAGTCCAACGCCGTGCTACAACGAGCACACTCGGGCCCTTAAGACAGCAGCCAGAAAAATGGAGCGCAGCTGGAAGAAAACAAAACTAGAGGTTTTTCATATTTTGTGGAGAGAGAGAATGATTGAGTACAGAAAGGCCTTAAAAACTGCTAGATCTGCTTATTTTTCAAATCTCTTAGAAGAAAATAAACACAACCCTAGGTATTTATTTGATACAGTGGCTAAATTAATGAGAAATAAAGCTTCGACTTCTGATGTTTCCAAACAGCACAGCAGTAATGACTTTATGACTTTATGAACTTCTTTACTTGCAAGATTGACAATATTAGAGAGAAAATTATAACCATGCAACCGTCTACTACAGCATCGCGTCAGACAGTGCATTGTAATATCCCTGAGGAAAAATTCAATTCATTCGCTGCTATAGGTGAGGAAGAATTGTCTAAACTTGTTAAATCATCAAAATCAACAACATGTTAGACCCTATACCGACTAAGCTATTGAAAGAGATGCTTCCAGAGGTCACAGATCCTCTTCTTAATATCGTTAATTCATCTTTATCACTAGGATACGTACCAAAAACTTTTAAGCTGGCTATTATTAAAAAAACACATTTTGATCCTAGAGAATTAGTTAATTACAGGCCGATCTCGAATCTACATTTTCTGTCAAAAATACTAGAAAAGGCAGTATCATCGCAACTATGTTCCTTTTTAGAAAGAAATGGTATCTGTGAGGATTTCCAGTCAGGATTTAGACCGTACCATAGTACCGAGACTGCTCTCATTAGAGTTACAAATGATTTGCTCTTATCATCAGATCGTGGTTGTATCTCTCTGTTAGTGTTACTGGATCTTAGTGCTGCATTTGACACTATCGATCACAACTTTCTTTTAAATAGACTCGAAAATTATGTTGGCATTAGTGGAATTGCATTGGCATGGTTCAAATCATACTTATCTGACCGTTATCAGTTTGTAGTAGTAAACGAAGAGATGTCATATCGATCACAAGTTCAGTATGGAGTACTAGGACTAGGTACTAGGACCGTTGCTGTTCACTCTGTACATGCTACCCTTGGGAGATATCATTAGGAAGCATGGCGTTAGTTTTCACTGTTACGCTGATGATACTCAGCTCTATATTTTTTCACACCCTGACGAAACTTACCAATTCACAAAATTAACAGAATGCATAGCTGATATAAAAAATTGGATGACCAGTAATTTCCTACTGCTAAATTCAGAAAAAACAGAGATTCTAATTATTGGACCAAAAACCTCTGCACGTAATAACCTAGAATACTGTCTAACACTTGATGACTGCTCTGTTAAGTCTTCGTCGTCAGTTAGGAACCTGTGTGTGCTCTTTGATACCAATCTTTCATTTGAAAGCCACATTTCTAGCATTTGTAA
The DNA here is from genome assembly GCF_019924925.1 of Ctenopharyngodon idella. NCBI lineage: Eukaryota > Metazoa > Chordata > Actinopteri > Cypriniformes > Xenocyprididae > Ctenopharyngodon > Ctenopharyngodon idella. The sequence continues at coordinate 25,745,073 of NC_067235.1, read as the reverse complement.
AACCGCATTATTCCATCTTAAAAATATATCTAAACTACGACATATGCTCTCAATGACAAATGCAGAACAGGTAGTTCATGCGTTCATGACCTCAAGGCTAGATTGCTGTAATGCTCTACTGAGTGGTTGCCCTGCTCGCTTGATAAACAAACTACAGCTCGTACAAAATGCAGCAGCTAGAGTTCTTACTAGAACCAGGAAGTATGACCATATTAGCCCGGTTCTGTCAACACTGCATTGGCTCCCTGTTAAACATCATATAGATTTTAAAATCTTGCTAATTACTTACAAAGCACTAAATGGTTTAGCTCCCCAGTACCTGAGCGAGCTCTTAACGCATTATAGTCCTTCACGTCTATTGCGATCTCAGAATTCAGGCCAGTTGATAGTACCTAGAATATCAAAATCAAACGCAGGTGGTAGATCCTTCTCCTATTGGGCACCTAAACTTTGGAACAGTCTTCCTAGCATTGTTCGGGAAGCAGACACACTCTGTCGGTTTAAATCTAGACTAAAAACACATCTCTTTACCCTGGCAAACACATAACACATTATCAATTGATGTTTTCAAATCCGTTAAAGGATTGTTAGGCTGAATAAATTATGTCAGCCGGAACCGGGAACACTTCCTATAATACCAGATTTACTCGTTACATCAGAAGAAGAATGGCATCTACGCTAATATTAGTCTCTCTGTTTATCCCGAGGTTTACCGTAGTCAGCCGGATCCAAGTGAGATCGAGGACGTGCGCCTAGACATGACAACAACACAGCTCTGAAGTGTCAGCAGAGATTGTGTCAACTAGATCATCCCCTGTGAAGGCCTCATCGACACAACAGTCAGTGGCACAGATCCTCAACAAACCGTCCCATACCGGCGTGATGAATACGATCCTCAACTAGATGGAACTGGAATAAATACTATGACAGTTGCAATCCCAATCGGGCTTATGAAAGCTGCCTGAATCATAATCATGCACTGTTCCCTGTTGGCCAGAGGAGAACTGGCCCCCCGACTGAGCCTGGTTTCTCCCAAGGATTTTTTCTCCATTTTAACACCTGTTTGCCACCTGATGTCACCTGTTGGAGTTTGGGTTCCTTGCCGCCATCGCCTTTGGCTTGCTTAGTTGGGGACACTTGACATTTGATATTTAACAGTGTTTTGATCTGCCTGCATCGACACCATTGTATGCGAACTGAACTGAGCTGGATGAGGACATTGTTTACTCCAGTGCTGATATAGATACATTAACTAAATTGATATTGATTCTTGCAACGGAATAAATCAATACTGAATTTACTTAAGCTGGACAATGACACCATTTTCTTTAAGAGCTGCCGTGCAGCCAAAAATTATATACCAGTTATCGCTGTAAAGATGCTTTGACACAGTCTGCATTGTAAAAAGTGCTATATAAATAAAGGTGACTTGACTTGACTTAGAAAATCTAGACATTGAACAATAAGCATGTCCCAGCCAGGGTCGTCACTTGTTGTGAACAGGCACGTGCACAGAGACATCAAAGGGGGCTTAAGCACCTGCACTTTTTCTTCCGAGAGAAAGAGAGAAAGTACCCTTTCAAATATATTCATTTAATGTATATAAAATATATATGATGTATATATATATATATATCAGGTCAGGAGACGAGACTTTGTCGAGTTCTGATGGCCGCCCTCCCTTCCATCCAGTACCGCCGCTCCCTAAACGCAGAGTACACAGTTTACGTAGGGCACTAACTCCCAGGGGGCACAATTTCTGTTGCTCAAAAAACCCCTTTCATTCTATATTAATATTAACATAAACATAAATAGAAACGTAAATAGAAAAAATAAATGCATTTTATGGTGAACACACGCGACGATTTGCTGGTGTTTTTTCTATTTGCATGTGTTTTCTTCAGTTGTAGAGCTTTGTGGTATTTGTAGTGCGTTTTTGTATTTGGTTGCATTGTGAGTATTTGTAGCACGTTTCTGTGTTTGGTTGCGTTGTGAGTATTTGTAGTGCATTTCTGTATTTGGTTGCGTTGTGAGTATTTGTAGTGCGTTTCTGTATTTGGTTGCGTTGTGAGTATTTGTAGTGCGTTTCTGTATTTTGTAGCGCATTTTTGTATTTGGTTGCATTGTGAGTTTTGTAGTGCGTTTCTGTTTTTTGTTGCGCATTTCTGTATTTGGTTGCGTTGTGAGTATTTGTAGCACGTTTCTGTATTTGGTTGCGTTGTGAGTATTTGTAGTGCATTTCTGTATTTGGTTGCGTTGTGAGTATTTGTAGTGTGTTTCTGTATTTTGTAGCGCATTTCTGTATTTGGTTGCGTTGTGAGTATTTGTAGTGCATTTCTGTATTTGGTTGCGTTGTGAGTATTTGTAGTGCATTTCTGTATTTGGTTGCGTTGTGAGTATTTGTAGCGTGTTTCTGTATTTGGTTGCATTGTGAGTATTTGTACCGTGTTTCTGTATTTTGCAGCGCATTTATGTATTTGGTTGCGTTGTGAGTTTTGTAGTGCGTTTTTGTTTTTTGTTGCGCATTTCTGTATTTGGTTGCGTTGTGAGTATTTGTAGCACGTTTATGTATTTGGTTGCGTTATGAATATTTGTAGTGCGTTTCTGTATTTGGTTGCGTTGTGAGTATTTGTAGTGCGTTTCTGTATTTTGTAGCGCATTTCTGTATTTGGTTGCATTGTGAGTATTTGTAGTGCGTTTCTGTGTTTTGTAGCGCGTTTCTGTATTTGGTTGCGTTGTGAATATTTGTAGTGCATTCCTGTATTTGGTTGCGTTGTGAATATTTGTAGCGTGTTTCTGTATTTTGTAGCGCATTTCTGTATTTGGTTGCGTTGTGAGTATTTGTAGTGCGTTTCTGTATTTGGTTGCGTTGTGAATATTTGTAGCATGTTTCTGTATTTTGTAGCACATTTCTGTATTTGGTTGCGTTGTGAGTATTTGTAGTGCGTTTCTGTATTTTGTAGTGCATTTCTGTATTTGGTTGCGTTGTGAGTATTTGTAGTGCGTTTCTGTATTTGGTTGCATTGTGAATATTTGTAGCGTGTTTCTGTATTTTGTAGCGCATTTCTGTATTTGGTTGTGTTGTGAGTATTTGTAGTGCGTTTCTGTATTTTGTAGCTCATTTCTGTATTTGGTTGCATTGTGAGTATTTGTATTGCGTTTCTGTATTTTGTAGTGCATTTCTGCATTTGGTTGCATTGTGAGTATTTGTAGCGCGTTTCTGTATTTGGTTGTGTTGTGAGTATTTGCAGCGCGTTTCTGTATTTGGTTGCATTTTGAGTATTTGCAGCACATGTTGTCAAACTGATGAAGATGTTTTCTTAATTTGCTGGTGATTTTTCTATTTGCATGTGTTTTCTTAAGTTGCAGCACATTGAGCTCTCCCAGCCACCGTAATAAGCACATAAAGACAGACTGTTGATTGCTGATGGCATTGAACTCAAAAATTGGTGTACAATTTTCACTATGAAATTGTAAATTTCACAGATAATTACAAAGAAATGGCAAGAAACACACTGAATTTTAAACATGACATTTGGAAGTTGAAAGGTTGAAATAGTTTTTCTTGTAAAATGTACTGCAATAATTTGTTTATATACAACTTGGAAAAATAATTTTTTACAGTGTACCTGTGGTCCAGTCTGCGGCGATGTAGCGCCTGTGTGAGCAGCTCAGAGGTGCTTTGGAAGGAGCGTCCCAGCTCGTCTAGCTTCTGCTCCATGGAGATGATTCGCTGCTCAAGCTCATGATAAGAGCTGTTCCAGTTTGCACTCAGATCACACATGATCATCTGCATCTGTTTGAGGACAAAGTCCATTTCCAGACAATATCCTTTTCTTAGATTTGCTACAGCTGTATTTCACGAGTGTAAGCACATGGGTATAATAAGACACTGGACATTTGATCATTTTCTCACTCAAAACATTTGGGAGGTACAGTCTCTGGAAGATGACTGTCAAAGTCTTGTTTTTCGTTTTATGTGCACAGCCATAAGTAGCACACGAGACACTGTCAGACATTAAGGTAGTTTTTACAGAGATTTTTATGGTTTCACAGAACATTTATATGTCTGGGTTAGGTGAATGCCTCCTTTTTAGGGCAAACGGATCTAGACACCAGTCCGATGTATGTCTTGACTTACCTTCGAGAGATCCACCATCTCACTGGCATAGTCCCTTAACTTCCTCTGCTTCAACCGCAAGTGACGAAATCTAGTCGGAGACAGAAAGACATGCGTTCACTAGTTACATTCATCGTCTGGCACAATGGTTTTAAAGGAACTCTAGTCAGTTTGGTGTAACCCCGACAGTAGGGGTGTAACCCCGACATCCTGGCCAAATTTGCCATTGGCCTCTGTCCATCATGGCCTCCTAATCATCCCCATATACTGATTGGCTTCATCACTCTGTCTCCTCTCCACCAATAAGCTGGTGTGTGGTGGGCGTTCTGGCGCAATATGGCTGCCGTCGCATCGTCCAGGTGGATGCTGCATGTTGGTGGTGGTTGAGGAGATTCCCCCTTCCATATGTAAAGCGCTTTGAGTACCCAGAAAAGCACTATATAAATGTAATTCTTCTTCTTCTTATTATTATTATTCATGTTTTTGGACCTTTTTACAGTTAAATTCATGATCTTTGTAACCTCAAGTAATGAAAGTTTTAGCAGTACATTTGTGTATTGCCTGACTTTTGTTGATGTCAGATTTTGCAACATGTCTCTGAATATGTTGTGTCCCAAAAAAGCAAAACGGAAACCAGTTATTGTAGGGGAACCATCAGCAGATGCCGAAGCATGCAGACATGACCAGCGACCGTATGTCATAAGAGCAAAAAGAGAACACACCAAAAAAGCACCAACCAGAATGACCTCCGAAGTATTTGGAGGTCTGGTTAATGGCATGCCGTTTTATCTGTCAATGTAGCACCCACTTTCTTTTCAGAGTATTCTTGGTGGTTCTGCTAAATGTAAAACAGGAAGTCAGAAATCCCTCCACCCTAACAGGCACAGATCTCATGCATACACACATGGAACATTCTAAGAGCCAGATTCCTGTAGTCATTAACGATGCTAAACTCTGTGGTGTAGATTCACACATCACAGCTTCCTATGCACTGCTCATAAAGGAACTGCAGCCAAAGAGGGCAGCCAACTGAGCAGCTCTCCCCAAACTCAGCCCTTATCTGCAGGAAGATGTGAGGACAGACTGTAAATAAAAAAGTTATCAACAATCAGCTGAGTGATGGGGAACTGCCATTCTTGCAATGACCACCAGATAAACACCCACAAGATCACATATTATTCAAGCTGCTTGCACTGCATAAAGTGATCTCTGTGAAACTGACATGTCATGTATAATTTTATAGCAAATGACCAAGTGGAATATGAACAGTTCCCTTGAAGCAATGCAGTGTCCTGATGCAGTGTCTTACCCAGTGTTCATGAGGTTTAAATAGTAAAATAGTCCAGGTGATGGTCCAGATTGCATGGTTAACTATTGCATTAGTTTTCTCATATACGCATTATGATATCTAATGTTTAATTCATATATTAAACATATTAGACGGTCATTCTCATTTGCTGTTTACATTCGGCGCTTCCAGGTTCTATGTCAGAACGCAGACTCATTATTGGCCGGCTCCTGCGTCAGCATCACACGCATGCGTTGTGCTGCTCACGTGATCAGCGTCGGCCAATACTGAGCCGGCGTTCTGACGTAGAACCTGGAAGCACTGAACGTAAACAGCGTAAGAGAATGACACAGAAGAGAGGATATTGTTGAATAAAGTCGTTATTTTTGTTTTGTTTTTGCGCACAAAAAGTATTTGTGTCACTTCATAAAATTACGGCTGAACCACTGTAGTCATGACTATGTAACAAGGTCTTTAGTACCTTTCTGGACCTTGAAAGTGGTGGTTAAATTGCTGTCTATGGACGAGTCAGATAACTCTCGGATTTCATCAAAAAAATATCTTCATTTGTGTTCCAAAGATGAACGAAGGTCTTACAGGTTTGGAATGACATGAGGGTGAGTAATTTTAATTTTTGTTTTTAATATTATGAAGTATTATTTATAAAATAGTTATAATTTTATTAAAAAAATGTTTTTCAATTGCCCAAAAGTATTTTGTGTCAGCTACCCACAGATCCTAAGAAACAACCCTCTGCCATTTTTTTCTATGTATGATGTCTAATGGTTGAATGCACACTGTAAGGATCACTCACACACGGATAGCCTCCAGCAGGCATCTCTGATGATGTCGATGCTCTCCACCGTTGTCTTTTGTCTGGGTGGTGCGATGCAGTAGCCAACATTCTCTTAGCACATCAGCTGCTGCGTGCCGAATCTGCATCACAGAGAGTATAATTATAGTAATAAGTAATCTATCCATCATAACTGTACAATGATACTCCATTGACAGTCTGTAGGCCATTCCTTAAGTAAATAGTTGCATGTTTAAATTGTTCAGCAGATAGTTGATAAAATACTGAAACAACTGTGAATATTGTTGCCCATTAAATTACACTTAGTAATGGTTATATGATGACTGTGATGTGTAAATGACAAAATACAACACATCAGAGTATTCCTAGAAAATCTGGACAGGATGTAAGGAAACTGGTGCGGTTTATTAAGGGAGCGGCCTTGATGCAAACAAAAATGGAAAGATGGGAACGGAAGGACAAGTAATGGTTATTTTGAGGGTGATTTGAGGATGAGAATAGCTATCATAAAGTTATATATGGGTTATTGACGGTCAAGGGCTTTCTTTTTTATTCACACATTTCTCTACTTTCTTTCATTGTATTATTGTCTCTGTGGCTTCCTGTTGAAGACTTGCTCATAATGATGTCACAAGCTCACTGGCAATTTTGTGTGTTTGTGGTTATTAGTGTGTCCAACTGTGTCCAGATGTCTTCCTTTAAAGTATCATCAAGGTAAATCTTTGCAGGACCTGATGAGTAGGACCTGTGGCATGCGCACACACACACACACACACACACACACACACACACACACACACACACGTCCACACAACAAAACACCCTGTGACAGGATACGGCTTTTGCCAAGTTGAAAGCACAGGTCCAGACTTTTATGAATATGTTGAAGGAATATGGGCTCAGTTGAATTTAGCTTATTCAACAGCATTTGTGGCGTAATGTTGATTTAAAAAAAAAACAAATAAAACAACAACAATTCTGTCCACATGTCCCTCCTTTTGTTAAAAAATCTAATTAAAATCTGGTTTAAAGTGAGGCAATTAAAATTGAAGTGAATGTGGCCAATATGTAAATGTTAAAATACTATTTCAATAGTATTGCCTCAATATGTAAACAATATGTGTTACCATGATTTTAGTGTGAAAAACATTGAGTACTACTAACTTTTTCTGTATAAAGTTTTATCCAATTTTACAACTTTGTCATGACAATGCAACAGCAGAAACCCTAAAATAACTCCAAAAATGATTTAAACAGCTTTACAACTCAAATAATACACAAGTTTTATCAGGAGAATTAATGTAAGTATTAATGTAAGTATATTAAAATAATTATTTAAAGGTGTTAAATTGTGTATATATTTTAAAAACTAACATAATATACATAATGAACATATATAAAAATCAAATAATTAATAAAATAATAATAATTTAAAAGTTGTTAAATAATTTTTAAAAAATCTTTTCAACTGTCCAAAAGTATTTTGTGTCAGCTTCCCATACACATCCCACACTGTAAAAAATAAATCCGTAAAATAACAGAAAAAGTACCGGCAGATCATTACCCAGATATTATCCAGTAATTTTAAGGACATTTCCGTTAACCCTAAAACACAACGCAATGAAGTGCAAAATTCTAAATACAGGTGAAACACCTGTAAAAAATAAAATGGAAAATTCTGTTAAATTAACAGTACATTTTACCCTATTTTTATGGATTTTTTAAAGTGTAGATCATTTTGATAATGTGGGAAAAGGTACAATTTATTTTGCTGTAGTCAACATTATGTCACAAATGCTGTCAATTAAGCTTAAATCCCAAAATATTTCTTTAAGAACATGTTTTCAGCGGTGGGAAATGATAAAATGCAATTTTCAGAAACACCTGTCAATTCCTGCCCCCTCAACGCAGTATGATTTCACTTCCATTTGTGGAAACTAACCATTTACCATCTTCCTCTATGCATTTATTTTGGGGTCTCTCCTCCTTCCCTCTGATAAGCAAACAGATGGATCCTGTTAGAGGAGTACAAGCCACCCGCCTGCCCACATCAGCATCAAGATCCGCTCCTCAGCACCTTCTCTTCTCCACTCTTTTCCAGTGAATAGCTAACGCTCACTCACAGGACACACATCAGAGCATCTTATTTCCTGTCTGCAGTTAAACTTCTCATAGACTGACACAAGTTCTTTTCCTGACAGGGACCTGATTGTTTCCTCCCTTTGACGCCTTTTGTAGGCTATTAAGAGCTCAGCGGCCGTCTCTGCCTGGCCGTCCTAAGCATTTTCCCACACTGTGCTGCTGTTTGGAATTCCCTATTTAAGGAAAAAATAATATTATAAAAAGCCTCAGAAATCATAACACACGTTCAGTGCGGAAAATAATGCTGCTTCCATCCATGCCTCTGCATCCTCCGGGTCACTGCTTTTTATGTTTCTCATCCGAAACAGAGAGATATTTTTAAAGATTAAGTTAAGCATTCCCAAATGGCTAAGCTAAGTCTAATTATTATTAACGTATTTTTTTTTATTACTTCCAAATCGGTCATAAGGAAATGACCAAGTACAAATGTGGACAAAAAGACAATGGAGAATTGAAAGAGAGTGGCATTTACGGGATGCTTTACTGTATGTGGTGGTCTGTGTGCTCACCCGCTTGGAGATCTGAATGTCCATCATGAAGAAATGCACATGTTTCTCCCCTTTGTTAAGCGCCAATTTCTTAGTCATGACTGCTACCAACATAGCAGTACATGCCACACCCTGACAACAAACACACAGACATGAGCATAGTTACCATCTGTCTCATTATCCCAAACATGTACTAAGGCATAAAGTATTCAGACTTAATGATATTCAGACACTACACAGAATTCTTTGTAACAAGTGTATAAATAATTCTTGGGGGGATGGAATATTTTATTCAAATCAGTTTTAAAATTTAGAAAGCTTTTCCAAAATCAAATCAAATAACAAAAAAGTGTCTCTATGCGGAATGTTTCCATGTAATTTTACACTAAACAGTTCATTTACCTGAGCTCCTTAATTTGTTGCATTAGAGAAAAAATGATTGAGAGATAAAGAAAGGGAGACAGAAAGAGAGCCAGTTAGTTGTTATGGAAAGAAATAATAGTTAGCAAGCAATGGTTTAATCTGTTCGCTTTAAGGTTGCTTTATGTTATTGACTAAAAGGGCTGAAAACACAAAGGCCTACAGTTCTTCCATAGTTGATTATTCACAGCAGTCAAGGAAAATGGTAAAGTATAATCACAGAACTCCCCTTAGTCAATCATCTTAGTAAGCCAGAATTAATCAATTCAACGGGCAAAATCTTTAATACAACCATAATTTTTCACAAGAGTTTCTCCCTAAATGCTCTTTTATTCTGCTGGCAGACGATGTGAATTCCTCAGTGTTATAATCTGAAATATGGAGATACACATGCATCTTTTGAACTGTCTCCACCCCAGAAGCAGAATTTTCTTGGAATTCATGCAAGATGCAAAAGATACACTACTAAAAGCATTTTTATTACAATTTTTTTTCTTGTTTAATTTTATTAACATATTTACAATATATATATATATATATACACACACACACACACACAAGGAATAATTGACGACGGACCATTGAATTCTTAGAAAATAATGCACACCCGAGGTGGTAATGCGGCCACGAAGCGGAGTCAATTATTCCGCTTATACTACGGTTACCACACCTCAATACACTGTTTCGATGGTGTATTTCAAGACATTTGTCAGGTTTTTGTCCTTAAAACACTCATGTGTGTGGGCCTTATTTCTTACGCATCTCATTCCAAGCCTCCGTTGCTAATTCCAAAACGTCATTTCAGAACTAGTAACGGAGGCTTGAGCTTTGATAGCAGAATAATACCGTTGATACAGTTATTAACGCAATTGAGAGAGAGAGCATATGCGAATTAGCCTACCTGAGTGTCTGTGCCTCTCTCACGGCAGCAGTGTCTCTACTAAAGGCGAAACGAAACTAAGTTTATCGACCTCAAGAATCGCACAGTTATTACCTCTCTGGTGAGTCATTTTACTGATTAATTTGTCAGAGGAACGCTGACAAAACGTTTCTGTGCGAGTGTGTGTCCGTAGGCTACTAACGTGCGCTTTCAGGACACAATAAAACGTATTTTGTGGAAAAAGCCATGACACTAATTTGTCGTTTTCATCCTGTAGTTTACTATATTTATTTGCTTGGTCGGTGTCGTTGTGGGTTTTGTTTCTTTTGCTGTTATAGGCTGTGAGGACCTTTTGAAATAACTAAAATCGTTTGGCGAAGTGATATGGAACTGTAATGCGGTCAAGACCTGCCTAGAACTACTTTAGCCGTGCGTTTCCCTGAAAATAATTGCACACCTTAGAACGTTGATCCTATATATATATATATACCAAAATGTATTCAGACACCTTGAACATTTCATTCATTATTACAGTTTATTCACTATAGTTTAAATTTTTTTTTAATAAAATATGACAAGATCTCGGAGTTAAACTGTGTCAGAAAAAAATAATCTTAATTATGTCAGATAACACTTAAGCAAAACATGGTCAGGTCAAAGTGTCTGAATAATATTTGGTTCCAACATATATATATATATATATATATATATATATATATATATATATATATGTATATATATATAACAACATAGAATAAATGTTTTCAGAGAATATAGTTTGAATTAATATCCTTATACAATTGGCAGTTTTCTCATGGTTTGTTATAGTTTTCATCAGAATTAGTGAGGTTTAAGCTTAGAGCAAAAACAATTTGTCATTTATAATCAGAGCAATTTTTTTTATTTTTTTACTAAATTGCGCGATTATATTTATCTTTTTGGACAACAAGAAAAATACTTTTTTTGTTTTGTTTTGTTTTGTTTGTTTGTTTGCTTTTTGCTGTGCAGGTGGTGAACATGCAAGACTGACTGAACATGCAAACTCACAGATGCTCCATCATACTTCCAGTTGATGGGTAACAGGTGATTATTGAAGCTGATCATGCCATTGGAAAATCATTAAAGTCTCGTCTTTATGTGGAGAAAGTGATTTACATGAGGCAGCCAGGCATGTTGAACACTACGGCTCAATGAACTACAGGTGAGAGGCAATCCCCCACTAATGAACACCCCGTATACTGTTCCAACTGGATTAGGAAACTTTTTTTCTGGTTTTCCAAGTCTTGGGCACAGGTTGGCACACCCTCCTGATCTAGTGGCGCCAAATGCTATAAACCACCTAAAAATGGCAATGGTGGAAAGTTTTCTCTAAAAAAAGGGGAAAGCTTATAAAAGCACTGAGCGAGGGAGAGAAAGAAGAGTGAAGGATTATTTTCCACTGTGTCAGGGAGGTGTCTGGCTTTGGCTTTAGCCCCATGCTCCTGTCGTGTGAGCCCCATGCTCCTATCCTGCCGGCTTATCTTCCCTGATCGGAAATGAGGGATGGAGAGAAGAGAAGGGCGGACAGTCCGGTGCAGATGCAGCTGCCTGAGTCAGAGTGAGGCTGGAAACCCAACCCTCAGGAACATACACCACAAATTCACAACACATACTGGCACAGGCTCTTACTGTCACCGTAAACATTCCGGAAAACGTTACAATAAGGTTCCATTTGTTAACATTCATTAATAAGAACTAATAATGAAGAATAATTCTAAAGCATTATTAATCTCAGTTAATGTTAATCACGAAATTTAGTGATACATTATTAAAATCAACACTTTTATCTGTTGAAATTATTTAATGGACCTAAGCTAATGTGAACTAACAAAGAACAATTGCATTTACATTAACTAACATTAAAAAAGATGAATAAATACTGTAACAAATGTATTTCTCATTCTTAATGTTAGTAAATGCATTAACTAATGTTACACTACTTAATTTTAATTATGTAATAAAAACTACCATGTTATTATTTCTTTTATTTATGTATTTTAACACTTATATTAATATTTTAAAATAATAATATTATTTAATAAGCTTCTTGTTGTAAACTTTTGACATGAAATTAATACGTATCGACTATATTTTCAGCCATTCGGTCTGAAATGATCTTGTACGGGTGTAACCAAAGTACTTGGTTTACAGACAAAACAATCTGTGTATCGTATTGCTCAATCATTCCCTCCCTCCTTCACTTACTGAACTCCATGCTCAGATACACCCAGATGCAGTCAAACCCTGAGAGTTCATATTTAATCATTGTTTAATACCTTCATAATGCCTTAAAGATATGATTTCAGCATTATAGGCTACAACATATAAGACAAATTAACAAAAAATTATTCATTTGATATTTGTTATAATGCAACTCATTCA